>NC_056739.1:837476660-837509160 GCF_019279795.1 Protopterus annectens
TATTTGGGATTGCATGATCCATGCATTCCTGAAGGTGTTCATAGAATGCGTTTATAAAGGATTCTGCAGTCTGGGCCATATTTTCCACAGGTTCGGGGACTTTGAAGGATTCCACCTCGGTTTTGAGGAGTGTGAAATTTGCTTTAGAGAAGTTTTTCGCTGTGGTTTTCTGGGTAGGGGGTGGGGTCGGGATGTGAATATCCAGTGAGATTAGTTTATGGTCTGATCTTACCAGTGAGGGATACACCTCTGGTCTGGAGCATAGAGTCCCCATGTTGGTGATGATCAGGTCCAGTATGTTTTCCCCTCTTGTGGGAGTGGTAACAAGTTGTTCCATAGCATTTGAGTTTATAAATTCTAGGAACCTTTGGGCTAGGGTGTTGGAGCTAGAGTAATGCTCCCAGTCTATGTTTGGGTAGTTGAAGTCACCCAATATAATGGTGTTTGGAGAGACCTTCATATTTTCCAGTGTTCTCAGAAGGCCGAGTGGGGTTCCTGGGTTTGGGAGGGTGGTCTGTAGCAGGCTATAAACTGCAAGGCAGTTTTACCCACTGTTAGTTGCACATGGATAGTCTCTGATGCTTGGTGCTGTGCCACCAACCTGGAGGTGTGTATATCTTTGACGGATATTGATACTCCCCCTCCTTTTGTGGTTCGGTCCAAGTTTTGGGGCCGAAAAGCATGGTATGAGGTATAACCTGGTAGTGCTGGGGTGCTCTCGGGAGCCTTGAACCAGGTTTCTGTTACTGCACAGATATCGATGTTCTCCATGCTAAGGAGAGCTTCGAGTGCGTGCATCTTGAGGTTTAGACTTCTGGCATTGAGTAGCTTTACTCTTAGTTTCTTATCCCTTGTGATACCTATGGAGGTGGGTTTGTCTTTTGAGCCTTGCCTAAAAAAGGCACTATGGAGGAAGCAAGAGCCTTTGCCAATATCCGAAAGCCCAGGGGTTTCTGAACTTATAAAATGTCATTACTAAGAGCTCTGCATGTCTGTCATAGTCTGCTTCTATTTTCAGGGGGTGTCCTTTCTGTATATTTATTGATCATATCATATATATATATATATATATATATATATATATATATATATATATATATATATGTGTGTGTCTGTGTGTGTGTGTGTGTGTGTGTGTGTGTGTGTGTGTGTGTGTGTGTGTGTGTAAGTAGGCCTGGACCAGTCTCACTAACAAATGATAACTAGATAATGAACTAGCTAACTAAATAAATAAATAAGCCATCTTACCAAATAAATACATGATGCACTTTTCTTTAAATATTCTACCTGTGAGCTAAAAGAGAGGTACAGAGCTGTTATATTTCGTCTTCTGCCATCTGATTCTGAATAGCTACAGTAGAAAGAGGAGAGACTAGTTTCTTCATATCATCCATGGGACTAGCTATAGATGGCACCATTTTGTGAAGGGGAAAGGAAAAGAAAGAGATAGAGATAAAGGGAGATGTAGTATATCAAATGCAAGGGCTGCATTGCTAGGACTTTTGCAGACATCTTTACTGCCTGTCATTAAGAGATAAGAGGAGCGTTGTGACTTATGGGACCATGCAGATTCCTAGAAAATCAGTTTAGCGAGGACATTGAAGAGCAAAAATTATATGCATGGAATTCAACCTCTGCATCCCTGGAAAAAACTTTTTTGTAATGTTTTTTGACCTTTATGCAAGCACCTTGACTAATGCATTTAATGTTTTTTACACTAACATCTCCTATTTATAAAAAATGAGAGAGACCAGTTGCAAAATTACAGACCAATTAGTTTAACTTCACTAATTGGAAAGGGTTTTCAGAGGTGCTTATTGGACCTTATGACTAATTCCAAGACTAGTGTAGCTACACTAGATATTGATCAGCACGGTTTCACTAAAGGAACATCAACACCAAGCAACTTAGTTAATCTTTATGACTGGATAACAGAAGCTCTTGATCTGGGCTTTGTCTCCTGATACAATTTTTTTCAAACTTATCCAAGGCTTTTGATAGCCTACCACATTTGGTTGTTATGAAGTGCTTAATTTATTACAAGATAAACAGTTACATTACAAGGCAGATTAGAAGTAGTTGCTGGGTGGAAAACAAGAGTGTTAAGATTCAGTGCTCACTGCAATTATCTAGATATAAAGGCTGGCTTTCTTCAGGGATCTGTGTGAGTTCCTGGCTTGTTCAATCTGGTGTTATCAACATTTCCTAAGAACAAAAAAATACTGTATATCAAAGTACACCAATGATTGTAAAATTGGATATACACTACAAAAGCCTTCTAATGTAGATGAGCTAAATGAATATCTAAACTTAGTGACTGGGCAAAGGACATAGGATTATCATTTAGTATAGACAAGTGCAAAGTTATGTATTTTTCAAATAAATTTATTAAACAGCCAGTTTACTTGATGGCTTTTCAACTGGAGGAGGTCAAGGAATATAAAGAATTAGGAATGCTGATTACTTCATTTTTTTTTCTTTTAAATTTCATTCTGAGCTCGTAGTAGTCAGACCTGCTAAATACATGAGCTATTTGTTAATAAAACTATCAACAAAGAATGAAAGTGTATTAACACTAGTATTCAAAACTTATATCAGACCTCTATTAGAATATAAAAATACATCTGTGCCTATACAAGAGGACAGCTGAGAAGGCTGGAGGGAGTTCAGAGGATATTTACAAAAAACAATTACGAAGCTGAAGAACATGGGATATGTATCGCGATGTGAGACATTAAAATAATTTCATGTCTGTTATAGATATAGTCAAGCTAATATTTGAGCATACAAATTTTTTTATGAACTAGGTCTGCAAATCACGTTCAATGTAGGGATTAATACCCGAGTTAAAATGCATAAGCATAACAATATGCAGTTTATAATGAATATGGACAATTCTGTGATGAAGTCTCAGTATATTTCTGTTAGAATTACAAAACTATGGCATGACATCCCATTAAATGTTAAACAATCTAAGAGCCTGGAAACTATTAAGAAAAAATTAGATACATGGGCTAGTAGCAAGGCCCACATATCATATTTGTAGAAATCAGCATTTTCTGATAGATGATGGCCTAAAATACTGTCTTTGAACTTATGAACTTATAAAATGTTATTACTAAGAGCTCTGCATGTCTGTCATAGTCTGCTTCTATTTTCAGGGGGTGTCCTTTCCGTATATTTATTGTTTTGAACTCTTGTTCTCATGATTTGGCTTGCCAATATGAATAACTCCGAAAACAGTATTGGAGAAATTAGCCCCATGGTATACATCATGGTATTCCAGACTGGAGACCATTCATAAGATGACCATATCACAGAAGAAGAGCAGAACCATAGGAATTTGGAGGAGGGTGGGCTACATGTTTTAGCAAACCAAATGTAGTAGAGTGAGGATCAGTCAGTGCAGTGTTCTAGAAGATACACTAGAGTGAAGGATATGAACTTTATCAGATGGAGGAATAAGCCCTCTAGCATGACCATAGCCAAGAGAGAGTGGCACTCTCTAGGCACATTGGTAGCTGAGACTGCATATAGCCTGCTGAGAATGCTTTTAGTTGCAGGGTCATGTTTACCCATACAGTGAATGCTGACATCACTTCTCAATGTGAATTCTCTGTGCTCGATAGAAATTAGCAAAGAGAACAGAACTGCTGAAGTCAGAGTTGAACACACCGGGTATCCAGTCTTCACTGCAAAGTGTTCTTCTCTGTACATTCAGCAGCAAAGCTGGAAAAAAGAAGTTATGTACTCACCATAATGTTCCATCTGTGTTGTTTGCTTCAGTCTTCATCAAACCTGTGGGGTCTAGGTTCCAACCTTGGAACTGACTTGGCCATTAGCAAGTTAAAGCTTCCAAACTAGAGTTCCTCCCACCCTACCCAAAATCCATCGCTCCTCCCAGATACTTCAGATCAAGTTTTCTGCCAATTCTCTTAGCAGAGAAATTACATATTTTAACAAGAGAGCTTAAAAGATACTCAGGAGCTCAAAACAAGAATGAAGGTTCCTAGCACTATCCATCAGGTCCTTCAGATACAAGGAAGGGGGAAGGAGGGAGGGAAGGTTGATGAAGACTGAAGCAGACAACACAGATGGAACATTATGGTGAGTACATAACATCTTTATCTGATGTTGTCTGCTCAGTCTTCATCAAACCTGTGGGGCAGAGTCCCCAGCTATATAGATCTGGGCAGCCTCATGGAAGGATATTCCGGAAAACTGCAGAGCCAAAAGCAGCCCTGCTTCTGGAGATGGTGTCAAGTTTGTAATGTGAAATAAAGGTGTGAGAACTCACCCATGAAGCAGCCTCACATACGTCTTCCAAAGAAACCCTAGACCAAAAAGCCTGAGAAGTGGCTATGGATCTCGTGGAATGAGCTCTGACTTGCCTAGGTAAAGGAACATTCTTAAACAAATAAACATAGGAAATACCATCCCGTAGCCATCCAGCTGTTGTAGCTTTGACAGTAGCTATCCATTTTTGGAATCTAAGAAAGCCACAAACAGTCAGATTTTCTGAAAGATTTTGTTCTATCAAGATAGAAGAGCAACTGTCTATGAACATCTAAGAGGTGCAACATATCTTGTCCTTATTTTGGAAATTTAGGAAGAACACAAGTAGGTTGATGGATTGATTAATAGTATTTACTGTAGCTACCTTGGGTAAGTAAGAGGGGTTAGTATGTAGAGTAACTGTCTTTATGCAAAATAAGGTAGGGGGATTTGGAAGATAAGGCTTGAAGCTCTGATACCTTTTTGACAGAAGTAATGGCTACTAAAAAGCTGTTTTCCAGGGCAAAAAATTTAAATCTGCCTTTGCAGTGGGTTCAAAGGTAGATAAGATCAGAGCTTGGAGAACCAAAGTGAGGTCCCACTGAGGGGTAGGATCTTTGACAGGGGGATGAAGATGAAACATACCTCTAAGAAGCCTAGAGGAAGCTGAAGATACAGCATTTTATCCAATATGGAAATTAGACATGGCTGCCAATTGAACTTTGACAGCAGAGAAAACTGGCCCCAGAATGAAACAGACCTGCCAGGAAGTCCAAAACTGCTGAAATGAGCACTGTGAGCAGGTCAATTTGATGCTGTTGGGCCCATATGGAAACCCTTTTCCACTTACTTTTATACATCTTCCTGGTAGAGGTCATATGAGAGGAAATCAAAATCCTCTGAACTGGAGTAGAAAGCCTGGAGTGTCTAGCCATAATCGGAATTGGAGAAACCATTCAGTTAATTTCAAGTTGTGAAGATCCGGATAGAGGTGTATTGAGGGGTAAGCTAGGAGATTTGGAAAGGGTTCCAGTGTCCATGATGGGAAAATCAGATGAGACCACAGGAAGGTGAACCAGGCTTGTCAAGGCCAAAGGGGAGTAATGAAGATCACTTTGCTCTTCAACCTGCATGCTTTCTGAAGATATTTGGGGATCAGAGGAACAGGTGGGAATGCATGAAATAGATCAGGAGGCCAAGCATGGACTAGAGCATCTCTTGGTGACTGTCTCTGTGGAGGGATCAAGGTAAAGTACCTACTGCATTTGTTGTTGAGGGGAGAAGCAAAGAGGTCACAGCAAGGTTGACCCCATTTGAGGAAAATTCTGTTTGCCACTAACTGATTCAGAGACCACTCGTGAGGCATCAATAAAACTCTTCTGAGCCTGTCCACCAGTATGTTGTGCTGCCCCAGAATGTGCATCGCAATTAGAAAGTGGTTGGTAGAGAGACCCCATTGCCACACTTTCATTGCTTCTTGATAAAGGAGATAAGACCTTGTTCCACCTTGTTTGTTGATGTATGACAAGACAGACATGTTGTCGGTTTGAATCGCAGTTGCCACTAGAGGAAGAAGGGAGTGAAGTGCTTGCAACCCTATAAGCACTGCCCTCATCTCTAGAATGTTGATATGCAGGTTGGTCACCTGGGTAGTCCATGTGCCTTGAACTGTCCGTACCAGGTAATGTCCCCCACCCCCACCCCAGCTGGGAGGCATCCATGGTCAGCATGGAGATGAGAGTGGGAAGAATGAACAGTCAACTTTGTGCAACTTCTGGATCATGAAGCCACCACAATAGAAAATTTCTGCACACCCACAATAGTCTTACAGGATGATTCAGGGTTTGGTACAGAAGAGACCATTGAACTGATAACTTCCACTGAAGAACTCTCATGTGTAAGCGAGCTGTCGGTAGTAATGTTATTGTTGTGGCCATAAAGCCCAAAGCCCTGAGAACAAGATTTGCTGGGAGAACTGAAACAGCTAACATTTGTCTGATATGTGTCCTTAGTGAAAGAATCCAGTCTGGCAGAAGATAGGCCAGGGTTTTGTTTGTGTCCAAATGAGCTCCTATAAAATCTATCATTTGTACTGGTTGTAATTGCGACTTCTAAGATTTATAGTGATCCATAAGGTTGGAGTCAGTTACAAGAGAGAGTCCCTGACCTGGATCAGTATATGCCTGGTTGGTGTGACTATGAGCCAGTCACCCAAATAAGGAAACACATGGAATCCCTGCAATCTGAGGTGAGCTGCCACTACTGTCACATATTTGGTGAACAACCTGGGGACTGTGGTGAGACCAAATGGAAGCACATGAAATTGATAGTGACTGGCTCCCTGCCTAAAATGGGGGTACCTTCTGGAGCATCATTTCATTTTGATATGATGGTATGCATCCTTCAGGTCTATCAAGCACATGCAGGCATTCTTCTGTAGAAAGGGAAGGGTAGACTGAACCGAGACCATCCTGAACTTTGTGTGTTTCACCAAACTGTTCAGGTAAGTAAGGTCCAGTATGGGCCTGAGGTCCCCTGTTTTCTTTGGAACTAAAAAGAACCAGGAGTAAATTCCTGATCCATGTTGGTCTGGAAGGACCTCCTGGATGACTCCTTTTTGCAGCAACTTTGTGATTTCCAAAGCCGCTGCCTCTCTCTGATTGGGTGGTACATCAGGGAGGTGTTGTTTTGGCTTGGGGAGGTTTAAAAAGGGGATGGAGTAACCTATGGATATAGTTCCTTGCACCCATTAGTCATTTGTGATGGCTAACCAAGCTTTTAGGTGAAAGGAACAATGTCTTTCCAATTGCCTCCAGAGATAGACAGTCAGGCAACACTTCAGGGATGCTGCAAGGATTTCTCTGAACTAGAAAACAGAGATCCCTGAATTAGCAGACCTACTCTGCCACTTGGGTGATGTCTGCCACTCAAATTATTCCCCCCTCTGCCCCTGGGGAAAATCTTCCTGAGCATCCTGGAAAGGACCCTGGGAATTTCTGAGACACAACTTCTTCTGCCCCCCACCCTTGCTGATTCCTGGAAAGGACCTTTGTGGGGTAGAAAGGTAGATTTCGACAGCCAACAGGGTCTTTCTTGTTGTGGGAGAGTTTGTCTCATACTGTTGGTGAAAAGAGCGAAGAACCTTCAAAGGGGGCATTGATGAATGACATCTTAAAACATTCCACAAAGTCACAAAGCCGCATCCAGGCATGATGCCAAATGGCAATTCCAGAACCAGCTGCCATAGAGGTACCCTCAACTGCATGAGAGATTAGCCTCATGAATGCATTGGAAATGGACTGCAGAGTACCATACAAGAAGAGAAGGAGTTCCATTCCTCTGCTGTCATGGACTGAGGACCGGAGCCAGAGTTCCTTAAGCAAGTCCCTCTGTAGCCACGTAAAGTGGGAAAGATAGTTCAATGCTCTGATAGCAAATGTGGAAGAGACATAGACCCTTCTTCCAAATCTGTCCATACCCCAAGACTCCCTGTTAGGGGGAGGGACAGTAGAGCTTTCCTGGGCAAGTTCTTTCTTGATGGCCACCACAACCACCATGGCATCTACTGGAATACCTTCCATCCAGTGAGGCCTATCCTGGGGCACTAAGAATTTTGTCAGCTCTTTTAGGTATCAGTTCTGCAGTGTCTGGTTCCTTCCATGCCCTTTCAGACACCAGGTTTACTAGGGGGTCTGTGTGGGGAGATCCAGAATGTAGATGGGCTGATCCAGAAGGCCTCCAAGAACACTGACTTATCTAGCATGGTATTTGGGGCTGATCAGCTACCTCTCTGATGAAGGATTTCCAAAATGTCACCAAAGGAGATGTCAGGTGGAGATCTAGGGGAACCCTCCTCTTCATCGAAGTCAGTGTCTGTCATGAGAGATTCCTCTGGGGAATTTAGGTGTCTTCATTTGCATTTTTTCTTCCAAGGAGCCTCCTCAGTGGGATGCTCTGGGGAGGTGTCGGAAGAAACCTGGGCTCCCACAAGTGGATGAGCCTGGAGGCCCTGAGGGGACAGATGCCCTGATGGCAGAAGTGAGGTCTTCAATGCAGAGCTCAGAAGGGAAAGGGATGGCTCCAATATTGTAGAAGCCAGGAATCTCCTAGGAGTGGAGAGGATGCTCTGCACCACCTCAAAGGCTGATGGACTCGTAAAGTCCCAAGGAAGCCTTCCCTGCCCCAAAAGATCAAGAACAGACCATTACCAGTCGCCAGCAGCCATCCACTCTAAGGGGGGAGTTGGCGCCAAGCTGTGAAACACAGAGGCACCAAGGGGAAGTTGAAGCTCCGATAACTTTAGAGTCAAAGTCATTTCCCCAGACTTGATGTAGGAAGAGAAAGAACAGGCCAAAGAGAAACTCACGTATCCATGAAAAACAGTGAAAAGGGGACCCACAGAGGAGCTCTAAACAGACCACGATGCTTTGCTGATGAGCGCCAAACAAGATCTGAAGTATCTGGGAGGAGCAAGGAAACACTAACTAACTAAAGCACTACACCCTCCTTGACTTCTCATAAGTATTAGACTCCCAATTGGTCCTTTCTGATCAAGTGAAAAATCAGTTCCCTTCCCTAATCTGATCAGTAAAAAAACAGTTCCCTATACTAATCTGGTATGTCCAAGGGTCAGTTTCAAGGTTACTTTCCAGTCCAGCTGGTGAATCTGGGAATTGTGAGGCAATGTTACAATTGCCTTATGTACACAGACAACCCTCTCCTCCTTCCAACAAACTCTAATACATGTGAGAGATGCAGTTACACAGCCAAACTGGAGGCAGAGCTCTCTCAACCCAAGACTGGCACAGTCAGTCAGGAGGAAAAGGTAACCACCCACACAACAAATCCAGTCTCACACAGACCTATTGCATCTGCATACCCAACACATAAACACACAAAAACATACTTGGAGGCTCTAAATAAAAATCTGCCTAAACAGCAAAGACCTCCTAAGCAGATATCCAAGCAACAGCCACCCCTCAACAATACCCACGAATCACATATCTCACAAAATCAGTGTGCCTCACAGTCACAACCCTTAAGGCCAAACAACACACCAAATACATTTGTTATAGGGGACTCTATTGTCCGGCACACTGACGTCCCGCTCACCAGACTGAATGAGGAGAAGGTCACTGTAAGCTGCCTGTCGGGTGCCAGGATCTGCCACATAATGCAAGCACTGAGGTCACTCCAAAGCAAGTACAAGTATGACTCCGTCATTGTCCATGCTGGTATGAATGACCTGAGACGTACCTCCCTGGACTACATGAAAAGAGACATAGAGGAGCTCTCTGACCATGTAGCCCAGGCTGGTATGACCCTGACCTTGAGTAGCATCTTGCCCTCACCAAGAATTATGCCATGGTATAAAGACAAAATGATCAGTTTCAACAATTGGCTAAAGTATTGGTGTCATTCAAAGGGGATCCAGTGTCTGTCAGCCTGGGATGACATGCTCGACAAGCCACGTTGCTTCGCTAGGGACGGCTTGCACCTGTCACCCTTAGGCTTTCGTATACTGGCCAAGGCTCTTGCCACCCCATAGTGCCTTTTTAGGCAAGGCTCAAAGGACAAACCCACCTCCATAGACAACCCAAGGATAAAAAACTAAAGGTAATGCTACTCAATGCCAGAAGTCTAAACCTCAAGATGCACGCAATCGAGGCTCTCCTCAGTATGAAGAAAATCGATGTCTGTGCAGTAACAGAAACCTGGTTCAAGGCTCCTGAGAGTACCCCAGCACTACCAGGTTATAACTCATACGATGCGTTTGCCCCAAAACTCGGACCGAAGCACAAAAGGAGGGGGAGTATCTATATTCATCAAAGATACCTACACCTCCAAGTTAGTGGCACTGCACGAAGCATCAGAAACCATCCATGTGCAACTAACAGTTGTCAAAACTGCCTTTCAGTTTGTAGCCTGCTACAGAACACCCTCCCTATTACAGGAACCCCACTTGGCATTCCTGAGAACACTGGAGAATATGAAGGTCTCTCCAAACACTGTGTTATTGGGTGACTTCAACTACCCAAACATTGACTGGGAAAACTACTCAAGCCCAAACAACCTCGCCCAATGGTTCCTTGAATTTATAAACTCTAACACAATGGAACAACTGGTCACCACTCCCACAAGAGGGAACAACATATTGGACCTGGTCATCACCAACATGGGGACTCTATGTTCCACACCAGAGGTAAACCCCTCATTGGTAAGATCAGACCATAAACAAATTTCCCTGGACATCCATATCCCGTCCCCACCCCCAGCCAAGGAAATCACTGTAAAGAATTTCTCAAAGCCAACTTTGCACTTCTCAAGACTGAGGTGGACTCCTTCAAAGCCCCTGGGCCAGAGGATAATACAGCCCAATCCACAGAATCCTTTACAAATGCATTCTATGAGCACCTGCAGAAATGCATGGATTGTGCTATCCCAAATAAAACCAAGACTCACTCCTCCAAAAACAGGAGACCGGTCTGGTGGACCCTGGCCATAAATAAGCTATACAACAGAAGGAGGAAGCTACTACATGACAGTTCAAAATCCCAAAAAGGGAAGGCATCTCTGATCAGTATTAGCAAGAAACTTCGATCCCTCATAAAATCATAAAAGGCCAGTTTCGAAAGAAAAATTGCCCTAGACACTAAAGATAATCACAAGGCCTTCTTTAGTTATGTCAGGAACATGGGCGGAAACTCCCAGATATGCTCTGAATTGTTGCATAACGGTACAAAATATACTGAACCTACAGACATAGCCAACATCCTGGCAGACAGATTCAATGCAAACTTCTCCCCCCCCTTCCCCCCAAAGGAGCAAATGCCTATCCCAACTGAATGTAACCTTCCTGACATCACAGATGCACAGGTGAAAGCTGCCCTCTCCAAAGCAAAACACACAGCATCTATGGGACCGGACGGTGTCCCAGGCTGTGTCTTACGTGAGCTCCAAGAAGAACTGAACCCTCACATTAAGTCACTGTTCAAACTTAGCCTTACTACAGGATATGTACCCAAAGAATGGCGTACAGCTACAGTGGTCCCACTCCACAAAGGTGGTGCCACAATGGACCCCAGAAACTATCGCCCCATAAGCCTGACTAGTCTGATCTGTAAAGCTATGGAGTGTATTATCATGGAACTCATAAACAAAGACATTGGGAGCCTCCAGACACTGAACCCTACCCAATCTGGCTTTGTTAAGGGCAGATCTTGCCTCTTAAACCTAATTGATTTATTTGAAACAGTTACCAAAGCCATAGATGAGGGCAAGGTAGTCCACACAGCCTACCTGGACCTCGCAAAAGCCTTCAACACAATACCCCACTCGGGCATCATAAATAAGCTTACCAGCTTAAATATCAACCCCTATATCATAAGATGGGTTGCAAACTGGCTCAGAGATAGAACCCACATGGTCAGAATCGCAGGTGCCATGTCCGAATCCAAACCAGTTACAAGTGGCATCTAACAGGGCTCAGTTCTGGGATCTCTCTTGTTCGGTATATACTTCTCTGAGGTTCAGGCTAACACGGGGGGGATTATGGCTGACAAAGTTCGCAGATGACTGCAAACTGGGGGCCATAATCGAATCTCCAGCTGACACAAGCATCCTCCAAAAGGGTCTCACAGAGACGGATGCTTGGTGCCAGAGCAATGGCCTCAAGCTAAATGCTAAAAAGTGCATAGTCATCCCCTTTGGGAAAAACAAGGTGCCCACAAATTACCACATAGGTGGTAATCCATTAAATCTGAAGAAATAATTAGAGATTTGGGGACCAACATAGATAGTAATCTCTCCTTTGATAATCACGTTGCCAAAGTGGTTAGAAAGACCTTCTATATAGCCCACCTTATCATGAAAGGGTTCACATCTAGATCAAGAGAGGTCATTGTGCCCCTCTACTCGTCACTCATCAGGCCCATAATTGAATACAATGCCCTTTTGGGATGTACCTTACCCGACACCTGCAGCAACTGGAGAGACCCCAAAAGTACCTCACCAAGAGGATCATGGGCTACAAACAGATGTCCTATGCAGCTCGACTAAAGAAACTCCAGCTCTACTCAGTTGCTTACTGCCTACTCAGAGGCGATCTATGCCTGACATACAAAGCCATGTCAAACCCAGAATTAATGGACATGCTCCACCTCAAAAAATCCAAGTCCCTTAGAGCTACACGCTCCAGGGACCTAAACCTCAGCACAAAAATAAATAGGACATGCTGGAGGGACAGATTCATTTCCCAGAGGCTCCCCTCACTCTGGAATAGAATCCCAATTCATGTTAGACATAGCCCCTCGCTGACCCTCTTCAAGCGAAATTTGGACGCGTGGATGGGAAATCGCAAATTCACCCCTGGGATCTCTCCTGTGTCCCTGCTAGACAGAGGCACAGTAAACTAATCTTAAAAGGGTACCTTCTGTGACCTACTTTACAGAGGCACAGTAGGCTAATCTAATAGGGAGGCAGAAGCCAAATACACTCTGGCTAGGCTTATAAATGTCCTAGGGCAGATAGCCTAGTATCTACCTATGAACCTATGAACCTGTTATGAGTAGGGTTGGAGGAGCTCTATTTTGGAAGCTTTAGCTTGCTAACAGTTGAGTTGGTTGTGAGGTCGGAACCCAAACCCCACAGGTTTGATGAAGACTGAACAGACAACATCAGATCTGAAGAAGGTGCCAAATTTTAGAAGAGCAGGTGAGTGCAAGCCTTAGAAGGGCCCTAGGCCAGCCATGGTACAGAATGCTGTAGGAATCTGTTATAGAAATTAATCTCCACTACCTTATGGCCAATCAAAGTGGGTGCCAACAAAATTACTTTATTTTTTACTACTTACAACCCCTGGTTTATGACATACTACATATACTACATAATTCACCTTCAAGTTAAAGACAGTAATAGCCGATATAACATTACTCTAACTGATAAAAATGGTAATAAAAACAGGTGATTTTCTTTTTACAATTAAATACTAGTCTAATGAAGTGTGATTTAATGTAAAGACAAAAGCACTTCTATTTTTTATTAAAGCTTTGATTTGTATTGAATTCACCTCACTTTTTACCATATGTTTTACATCTTAATTCTAGCACAGGTGTACATTTTGGGACCTTCTTTCAGTGTAGCTGATTAATACACTGATCAGCTGAATCACTGGCACACATTTAATTAAATACAATAAGACCTATTTGAAGATAAGATACTGATGAGGTTGACAAAACTTTAACTGAATATAAAGGGACCTGGCTATAATTAAGAAAACTACAGTCAGTCAAAATTAACTGAACATTTGTTTTTTCTATTACTTTCAATTAAACAGACGTATGCAGAAATTTAAGGAATGCAGTAACTTGTTAGCAAAATAGCACTGTGTTAAGTAAGGTAACAGCAATGCATAATTTAGATGAGGTGCAAACAGTATGACACTGAAGCAGCTTGGCAGAAGAGTACCCATAGTAATAAGTAGTAACAGAGAGGGACAGTGGTCATACATTGATCAAATGGGTCAGTACTCATAGACTGCCCAAAGTGTGTTACAACAGCTCCAATTTTATATTATTCCAGTATGAAGGACCTACCAACAATCATAAAGATCCATAATCCAAAGGTAAAAAAAAATGTACTAATAAACTGTAAATAGCAAAATAAAAGGTGTAGAAATGAGCAAACCAAACCAATCAAGAAACCAGTAAGTGTTTTCATCTACATAAAACTTTTTCAAACTGACATACATTTCTTTGACCCAGCTTTTAAAACACAGAAAAAAAATCACTACATAAAAAATCGGGTCTATATTACATCGTCGAACTGCAACAAGTTCGAACAATGTAATATCGAACCTGAAATTCCGAAACCTGAAAATAGCAAAGCCATGGCACATCAATTTTTTTCCCAGTGAAAAAAATCATTGGACAGTTTTCTGGGCTTTGCTATTTCCTCTTAAAAAGTTCATGTTCCTCCAAGTTTCTCAAATGTTCCACATTGAAAGACTCTGTCACACATTCAGTGTTTGGGATTTTTTTTAGTGAAATCCATTGTAAATAGAAATGAATCCTATTAATTCATTAAAATGTCTTCTTTATAAGTAAAACCAGAATATTTTGACCATCCTATGACCCTCCTAGTTGAAGGTGTTAGTAAGCCATTAGTATGTTCATTTTAGAGATGGAAGGTTGAGAGCTATGGCTATTTCCTCCATTGTGGTGCGATCTTGGAGTTGGTATATTTAAGTAGGAGTGTGTGGGGGGCACAGTCCCCCACTTTAGGTTAAGTTTCAGGTTGCAGTTTTTTGGGGTTTTTTTGTTAGGGAACAGCGATTTTTTCCCTGGGAAAAAAAAATCTCTGTTCTTTGTGTTCGCTATTTTAGTGTTTCAGATATTATGGTTCGTTATTATATCATTCGAAGTTTTTGAAGTTCAACAATGTAATATAGACCCCAAAAAAAATCACATGACATGAATAAATCACATGATGTAACTTAAAGCACATTTATAAAAATACTAATGCTTTAACTTATTCTTTTTTAAAAATACTAATGCTTTATCTTCTTCTTTTTTAAAAAAGCAACAAAGTCTTCCCTATTATTAAGTCCTGATGAATGTACAAATGTTTAGTTGCAATTTCTGTGATTATCTTTTTTTGGGAGTGCAAGAGATTTTAGTTAATAATATTAACATCATCTTAAAGGGTGTAAATCTACATTTGTGGTTTACTTAGTGAAATGTATGTTATGCCCTGCTTTTTATGTAGGGAGTACTTCTAGAGAGTTATTCAGACGTATGTATGAACATAAATATTCAGGGAGTATTGGTGATGAAAAAAATGCATTAGCTAAACATTACAAGAGAGGGAAATGTAGAGTGACTTTTAAATTTCTTGTATTAGATGAGATACAGGGATATGATAAGTTATTCAATGCTGAAGATGAACTAGGGTGGAGAGAATATTCTTGGCAGGTAAAATTAAATGCTTGCCATCCACCAGGACTTAATAATATGGAAGACTTTTTGCTTTTTTTTAAAAAAAAAGAAGTTAAAGCATTAGTATTTTTAAAAAAGAAGATAAAGAATTAGTATTTTTATAAATGTGCTTTAAGTTATATCATGTGATTTATTCATGTCGTGATTTTTATGTCATGTGATTTTTTGTGTCGTGATTGTTTCTGTGTTTTAAAAGCTGGGTCAAAGAAATGTATGTCAGTTTGAAAAAGTCTTATGTAGACGAAAGTGCTTACTGTTTTCTTGATTAAAGTGGTTTGGTTTGCTTGTTTCTATGCCTTTTAATTTGTTAGTCATAAAGATCCAATCACAAAGTTACAGAATAACTGTAATGTCCCTCTGACGTAGGCCACAATCTGTTAAAAGTTCCAGGAAAAATCTTTTGCATGAAGTGTAGTTGAAAAAGTAATATGGATTTTTTTCTCCAAGACTGTGCTGTTATAAAGAGAGGGGAATATACTAATATCTATACAGAGAAATGTTATCCTTAATCCATGATAGCAATTGAAGAAATTAAACTAATACATTTCAACACTCATTCAGATCTTCTTCAGGAGAGAACCATGCGCACATAACTCTCGAGTTGTCCCTTAAAAAAGGACTACCCCCTAAATATCAGATTACTGAAATGGGTACTTGCAGTACCTCTATTTAAGTTAGTTAACAGCTAGGGGCTAGTCTGTCTCACTTAACAGAGTGGAATAAAATGTGCTCAGTGAATCAGGAAAGAACCGTGAAATTTTGTAAATGCAATGTCACATCACCTTCTGTACTGGGAAAGGACTATGGAACACTGTAACTACGGTGTTGTGAAAAAACAGGACAGAAGAGTGTCACATCACCTTCTGTACTGGGAAAGGACTATGGAACACTGTAACTATGGTGTAGTGAAAACACAGGACAGCACAGTGTCACATCACCTTCTGTACTGGGAAAGGACTATGGAACACTGTAAGTACGGTGTTGTGAAAACACAGGACAGCACAGTGTCACATCACTTTCTGTACCATGAAAGGACTATGGAACACTGTAAGTACGGTGTTGTGAAAACACAGGACAGCACAGTGTCACATCACCTTCTGTACTGGGAAAGGACTATGGAACACTGTAACTACGGTGTAGTGAAAACACAGGACAGCACAGTGTCACATCACCTTCTGTACTGGGAAAGGACTATGGAACACTGTAACTACAGTGTATTGAAAACACAGGACAGCACAGTGTCACATCACCTTCTGTACTGGGAAAGGACTATGGAACACTGTAAGTACGGTGTTGTGAAAACACAGGACAGCACAGTGTCACATTGCCTCAGTGCATTAAGAAAGGGAAAGGACAATGAAACATTTCAAATGTACTGCAGTACAGAACACAGGACAACACAGATTCCCACTAAAAGTTTTTGTCAAATAACTCAGATTTATTTAGATGGTCAGGGTTTCACATCAGGAGGAGCTTTTGTTCATAGTTTCATAGGTTCATTGGTAAGTACTAGGCTATCTGCCCTCGTAGGCCATTAGAAGTCCTTTATGTGCTCAAAATAACCTCTCCCAGTAGTTTATAGATTTGCCTTACCCATCCCATGGTGGATAATTATACATTACCCCAATGAGAATAACTGTGATCATACCATAGGTGATTTGAGGGGTCCCATGTATTGGGTAAAGCATTTAGGAGCTGCATTGTCCATTAGTAGTACAAGGGGGCAGTCCCATTTTCCATCCATGGAGCTCAGCTATATTTGAAAATAGACAGAAATGAACACTGTTTTATGTGGGTGGGGAGTCTGTTTCATAGCAGCGATATCCTCTGTGAAATGTACCTGTCCCTCCAAACCATTCTGTTGATGTAGCAAAACAATTCCTAGACAGAATATTTCTGATGCCATTTGACTTGCTGATGTGTAGCAAATGCATTAGTAATGGGTCTCCAGGCACAGGTTATCTCTTAAAAGTATTTAGAATACTGAGTTCGGACTTTGAGTCAGTCCATGTAGGACATGTTGTTTAGATCTTATATCCTTTTAGTAAGGTGTCTGAGTGGGCATTCCATTTGTTGCATGTGTCTTGTACAGATACATGCCTAAGTGAGCATTATATTCAATGAGTGGCCATATGAGGGCTGAGTAAAGGGGGACAATAACATCCCTAGTTCTAGACACAACAATCACCTTGTTTATAAGCTGTGCAGTATAGAAGGACTTTCTTACAACAACAGACATATGTTGGTCAAAAGTTAGGTCACTGTCCACATAAGTTCCCAAACCCTGAACTACTGGATCAACTCTTTGTGAATTATTAATATCACAGTAAACTGTATGATATTGCTTTAGAAAGGTGCAAATAAGCCAACTATCATTGAAATGAACCTTGTGCAGAATATTCTGTTTAGGAGCATTTTTTTTATGGGGACAGAGTGCAGAAATGTACCTAAACGGAAGAAAAGTAAGAGAACAGCCAGGTGTTATTCTACGGACCGATGCTGTTAAGGTGACATTGCACAGGGACCAAAAGAGAAAGCTTATTCCTTCATTGACAACAATTGGATAATATTGCACTGTGGTTACTTCAGGGTGAGGTAGGAAATCAAAGAAAGAGAGTCTAAAATGTGTAAATGGTTTTCAGAGCAAAAATAAAATAAATGCAATTGGCTAATAGAATTCAGTCCAAGAGAGCAGGTTAATTTCATAAGCTCTGACAGCTAATTAGAACCTTATGTTGTATAACCATATTAAGTTAGAGACAACTATGTGATGCTACAAGGCCTTCAGAGAAGTCAGGTCTGAAGCAGGATGTCAGAAGAACAAAAGATAGTTTGGAGGAAGTTTAACAGGCGATGTGAAGATAGCGCGTGGCCCAAGTCATGGGTCTGAAGAATGGATCCTGCCATTTTCTCACTATACATAATCGGAAAGAACAAAGATAATTTGGATATGGCAAGATCCTTCAGATCCAACTCCCCATAAGCAAGCAGAAATGGAATACAGAACAGAAAGTGTTTAGGAAACACTCGACATGATATGAGATAATTAGGATAGCTTAAAGACAGCTATGAAAAAATTCAGTAACAGAAAGGATGATGGTGCACAGGAAACACTTTTAGCAGAGGTGATAAGCACTAAGAAACATGTCAAGTACAAAAAATTGTGCGAATTCTGTAAGGGAAAGCGATGATAAGACATAAAGTATGTGTAGTGTGTTTTGAAACAGGGTAGACTGAATATAAATAGCTATAATATTTAAATAAATGCAACATAAAATATATAAATATGAAATAAATATAAAATATAACTCTAATCTATATTCACTTTCTGTGATTCTTTTATGAAATAATATATTGTGATTTAATGCCTGCATCAAACACAAAGTACACCTTAGTAAATGAGAAGCTTAACAGGTTTATTAATTCCATTGCAATGCATGGCGCGGGCTGATTACAGTCCAATATTTTGAAAAAGACAAACCAGTTAAGTGCCAGAATGGCACAAGACCCAGCTTTAACAAATGTTAAGCATCGACTTCTTAAGTTATTAAGGTCAGGTCTAGCGCTTTTCAGTAAAATTTGCTTGTACTGATTAGTAAATGACAGTGACAAAACAAAACATTTGTTTCTGCCTGCTGTCTGTACCAGTAACATGCCCTTGTGTTCCTCTAATAAACTTAGAAAGTTGCTAGAATAACAATATTTGTATTACCACGTCTTTTCTGAAGGATATGAACTCTAAAACCCTAATGTATATCATTATTTAGAGACTTAAGTTTTCAGTGGTTTGTCCAAAAAACAGATTTTATGACAAACAAACCAAACATATGCAGCAATAACCTGGAAGTTCTGCATAAATTTGAACAGTTTAGAGGCATGCAAGGTAAGTGTAAATATGATATACAGTTACATTGCCTTTCTGACAGCATCTGCCAAGTGTTTTATGGCTTTGAAAGCCAGCAAAATACTTTGCATTTTTCCCCTGTAACTAGTAGTACATGGAGCAAGTAAAACACCATACACTACAAAGAATTATGATTGTCTCACCGATCATAACCCAGTATTACGTGTTCTCAATATGGATGCCTAGATTCACCTCTCAAGCTTTGCTCTCAAGGTGAATTTCTTGGCGTCCATGTCTCAAACACATAGTAAGCAGGTTATAATTGGCGACCCGATCATAATCCTTTATGCAATGGATATTGTTGTAATGCTGCTCTGGGGAACAGAGCAAAGTGACAGTCATAATTCCTAATAACAAATAGACAAACAAGGTTTCTTATTTATATCTATTCACGATGGCACTACATAACAGCACAGCAAGCAGTGAATACTACTTTATTTATTTATTTATTGACATTTGATTACTGGGAAAGTCCAACCGGATAGAAGTCCATTTTCAGTGGAGGCCTGGGAAGAAAAGCTCCAAATTAATACAAAACATTTTAAGAAAAATAATTATACAACTTTCAAAAATAAAACAAAAACATCTGCAGTTTAAATAAATGTAACAAATTAGACATAATATAAAACATTGGTTAAGAACTGATACAAGGTATATGACAATCATTTAATATTTAGGGAAATTTTAGACAGTTGTAGAGAAATTAAAGGTAAGGTAGTCTAATACAAATAGGAATTGCAATATGAAGTGAGAGAAAAACAGGATAATGGTATATTTACAGAGAAAGTCATAGAAGAGAATTAGATAGCAGTAAGGAGGTAAGTGAAAAGGGAGAGTAAGGAGGTATACGAAATGTAAAGGTACTTAGCCATTATTTTGTTTCAGGGTTCTCATACTCATGCAAGACTCACTCTTGTAAGGTGTGTCAGCTTGGTGCAAGTGCACACACACACACACACACACACACACACACACACACACACACACACACACACACACACACACACACAGATGTGTTGCAGTGAGCATGACTGAGAGAAACAAGTTAAACATGTAGTGCAAAATACAGACGATTATTGGACAATATATTTATATTGTGGAATGGAAAAGAGGAGGAAATTCATAATTTTGAGTTGTATTTGAACGGCTGTTCAGATTATTTTAAGTTTACTTTCAATTGGGACAAGAATGCAATCAACTACTTGGACACTACTATTTCCCACAAGGTTGGAGGACTTAAATCAAATATTTTTAGAAAAGAGACATTCTGTAATGGGTATCTGCACTTCACAAGTAACCACCCCTTTCCCCAGAAGAAAAACTTGGTCAGAGGGCAAGCTATACGTATTGCTAGAATTACCTCAGAAGGTAACAAGGTTTGGGATGAGTTGATTAAGATGAAAGGGATGTTTTTGGATAGGGGTACCCAGAAAAGTTGGAAACAAGGATTATCGTGGAGGTACATCAAGGTTGGAGCACCAAATTTAAGCCATTGTTGGGTATAGGGTTTGAAAAAAAAACCACAAAAAACAGGTGAAGGCAAGAAATATGAAAGAGCCTTCATTTTGGAGTATAATCACTATGCTAGACAAGTTCAAGAAATAGTGGAGAAGAACTGGAACATTTTTAAAATTAGTAATGATGTACAGCAAGTAGTAGGACACAAACCTTCATTTATTTACAAAACAGGAAGAAATTTTGAGGAGTTATTTGAGTATGATAGATCTGTGGTTCTAAACTTGAAAAAAGGGACAAAAGCATATGGCATGTGTAGATACTGCCACTATATTGAAGCAAGTGATTGTATTATTTTGGAAAATGGATTAGGTAGTAAGGTGGAATTTAGAAATGATAATTGTAAAATGAAGAGGTTAGTGTATTTGGCTAAGTGTGATGGTTGTCCTGCCTTCTACATAGGCAAGACGGAGAAAACACTTGGAACTAGAATTTATGAACATCTTTATGAGATGAGTGTAAAAAAGGAGACCAATGCCCTTTTCAAGCATTCAGTTTCATGCGAAAGCTTTGCTAAGTTTAAGTTTGGAATTATTGACAACATGAAGGTTATGGTCAATGGGGGTGATTAGAAGTTACAATTATTAAAGAAGGAATTACTGTGGCAATTAAGGTTAAAGGCGATTTTTTTCCAGGTCTGAATGAACAAGTATCCCTTAAACCGGTGCTTAAACAAAGGGCATCATTAGTATGATAGGGAAATGCTGCCAATATCTTTTTACCCATTTTTTTTTTTAATTTTATGCACTGCACTATACTGTGTATATAAAAGGGATTTTAAAACTTTGTAACAGTTTTTGTTAGTATTTGTTTTGTGGCAGGTTACCCTAAGAAATGTTTTTCTTAGGAGCACCAGTAATTTAACAAATTGCAGGTGATGCTGTTTAATTGTTCAATTGTTTAACAATTTTTAGTATTTAAGTAAGGGAAGTGATGTAAAGCATTGTATCTGATGAAGTCTGCAGTTTAGAGATGAAAGCACTCATACTGATGTTTTTATTGGATTATTAAACAACGTGAATTCTCTGCTGGTGCTGGACAGCCTTTTGTTTTAGATTTTTTAGGCGATGACTGAGAGAAACACCATAAATATTAAAGGCATAACTTCTCTCAGGTACTGACTTTCTCCTGCAACCTCTAATCTGTTCATGTATCTTTAATCCTTGCAGAACTAGGAACAGCTTTATATGTTGAAAATAACTTGTACATAGTATAACCCACATTATAGCTCATGCATTCAGAATCTATATAGCACAGCTGACTGTTTTCCCAGAACTTGATAAGTAAAACTGCACTTACTTATGTCTTTCTTCATAAGCATTAAATAGCCTCTCTGAGTCCTTGATAGTTCTTTCATTTTGATTTTAAAGGCAATTGCTAGTTTTGACATGTATAATGTTTAAATTCAATAATACCCTACTAGCCCAAACAGCTAAAACTATTTAGGCAAACCATTCAATTACGATAGAACAAATCGGCTGTAGTTTTCAAATGCCAGCAGAATGTATGGTATTATACATGGGGTAATGGAGCTGAATGCATCCCTGCTCCTGAGCTTGTATATTTGTGCGGTAATGTTATATGACAATGTAATTAAATAGGGAAACAATTCCCATTTCCTATGCATTTTACTTATTTATCATCATTTATTTCTTTGCTTTCTTCTGTGTAATAAATAATAGTGTAGTGAGAGTTAAATAAGTTAAATCAATGCAATTACTTGTGGAGGAATAAATTAAATTCATACATCAATTTAAATAGTTTGGTTTGCATTTAGCATCTAGTATTTTCACTGTTCAAATAATTGCATTCCTTGCTATATATTTATGATGTGAGATAGCAGTTTGCAGAGCAGCAGTCCTTCTTAAATAATGAACAGTACGTTAAACTCTGACACATTAACTGTATTTTCACACAGTTTCATTCATTATCAAATAACTGATTATTCTACAGAGGTTTCAAAGAGCCACAAAGCCCTTTTGTCATTGTTAAACAATGATTTACTAGCCATGGGTGCAATTTAATGCTGATCACAGCAAATCTACAAATACTACATTACATCACTATTGCTCTGCTCAGAGAAGAGGCTTAAAGAATGTTGAGTCATTCTTAATAAGTAGTTTTCTAAAGTGTTACTTATAGTACTAGTAAAACATAAAATATGAGTTGCTTTCTTTAATAAATGTCTTGAATAAAAGTACAATTTAGCATGGTCAAAAATTAAATAAAATAAAATAAAATATATAAAACAAAATATCATTGAAATGAACTGAGCATAGAATTATTGTCGAATTGTGCAGTTTGATACAGTTCACTCTGGTAATACATATTAACTCTTCAGCAGTTATGTTTCTGTCATATTGCCATTAAGCAGTTACATAGGTAACATAACACACAAAATGTTAGTTATAAACCAAAGTTTCTTTTTCTTTTCAAATGTCTGCTGTGCTTTAACAAATGGCTTGGCAGTAGTGCTTGTTGCTCAAAGGTAAAAAAAAAGCAAAAGGGAAGAGAGACCAGTCATAATGTTACCAAATGGATTGCATATCTTTATTTGTGAAATTACTGTACAGAATTCTCCAGTGAATGTAAATAAAAGCCATAACCTACTCCTTCATCATAAAAAAATATTTGGGAATCACAGACAAAAATGTATTTGTTGTTACAATCAAAAAAAACTTATGATATTATGCTTTGTTATAGATCAAGGCAAGTTGCAACCTGCCTTCAGCGGAAAAAATTAGCTATTCTTGGGATCTTCATTTATGGAGCTATTTAGTCTAATTGTCTTGCAACCAATGCAATTATTTTTTTCCCAAACACATATGCTGATTTGAATGAGATAACAATTATGTAAGTCATTCAAACATTATGCCTCAAATGTACACAGTTATGATCTGAACACTGCAAAGAAATATTCATCTAAAATTAGTGCTTTTATATGATGGGGCAAGGCCCGTGCACCATCTGTGTAGGAGGGCTGCACTTTCACATCTTTGCTACTTATTATAATAACTTTTAAGTTTATTGTTATTCGCAGAAAATGAAATACTAGGCTTCTGTGCAAATGTCAAAAGTTTGCCTTTCTTATTTCTTCAGTGAGTCTGTCAAGAAGCCCCATTTTGAAACAGTTCTTGAATTTGTAAAATCTATCTTTTTTGCACAAGAAATTGATCCTGTGAAGATTTTTAGAAATGGCAAGCATAGTTGTGCCTGTCAATACTCACTGACACACAGATGGTTCTTCATTTTATTTGATTTGATTTATTAATGTGGTAAACAGGTAAATGTGATAATCTAAATGACTCTTCAGACAACTCAGAAGGTATATTCCCAGTGCAACATTTTATCAAGCCATCTTCTTTGCATTTGTGTATCATAATCATAGCAAAATGAATTGGCTAGAATTTGTCCCTCTCATTATTTCAAGGACCAAAACTATGACTCTTGGAAAGTTGAGACAGAAAGACCAGTTGTGGGCAAATTATATACTAAGTTTGACATTTCAGTGTCTCAGAATATTCCCTCTACTCAAAAGTACAAAATTGTGGAGTTAGGATATGTAAGTAGCAGGTCTAGCCATCCCATCGACCAGTATCAGAGGTACAGCTTCTTCAAAAATGCTTATGTTAAATGTTTTAATAAGAACTGAAAATAAAAACTGTAGAGATTACAAGGAAAAACGTTTATTATAGTAAAGTAGGTTTAACAATTTCATTCCACCAGTGTTTATGAGATTTCACATAATAATCACAAATTCCTTCTAAAACATTTAAATATAAGAAAATTGTGACATCACTAATCAAAAAAGGAAATGTTTCCAATGCACTAATCATTTCAGTCTGATTTTCAAAAAAGATTATTTGTATCGTAGCACATTATGCTCTTTAGTGTCACAGACCACATTAAAATGATTCAAATTCAAGACTCGTTCTGCATCTAAACTTATAAACTTTACAGAAGATACTTGGAAAAGTATTCCATCTCCACAACATCTTGTCTTCAACAGAGACAAGTAAAGGGACAGTATGTTCTAAAATCTTCAAGTTTAAAGTAATTTGACTAACAATCTAGGTCCTTCTAATATTTTTGCCAAGTCATTTTGCAAAATAAAATATCAGTTGTTGGTGACTATGCTCTTATATCAAAAGAGTCGACACAAAAAGGCAAACACTTGGAATAGGTGTTATCAGTTCTCATTGCGTGGGCACTTTGTTTTTAAAGTATCTGAACTGTTCAGCAGCACGGGGGGGAAGTAGTTTTTTTTTTTGCATTCTACAGCATCTTGGGCTATTGCTTCTTCCAATTCTTATTTATACCCTCTCTGTACAAATATTTCAGTCAAAGCATCTTATAAAAAATAATTTGTTGTTACTCTAGATAGTCTAACAAGCTGACTTTTGAATACATCATTCTTGGTATATTTAGGGTGGCAGCTTCATTTGTATAAATATGTGTTAGTAAAAATAGATTTATGCACTACCTTGGTTTCAAACCTTGTTAAAAGTTATATCTACAGCTAAAACGTACCTTCTTAAAAAAATATCTCATGTAAGATATTTTAAAAATTGTGCTAGAATTTAGTACATTTAAAAATGTTTCAAAATCGGACTTGGACTTCTCCACAAAAATAAAAGTATTGTTAGTAAAGTGCATGTAAAATAACACATTGCTAAGCAAATCAATATTAACTAGAAAAATTCTTTACCATTTAGATCAGATAAGGTTTTAAAGTGAGGACTACTGATGTAGCAATAGCTACCCCTTTTAAGTGTTTAAAATATTTCAGTAGAAATAAAAGCAATTATTTAAAATAATGCCAGGCAGTATACAAATTAAATATTAAATTAATATATTTTTGACTCCAGTCAGTTTGTTCAATTAAAAAGAATCCTAATATAATAAACCCCCATGTTATGCAAGTCTGAAGGCACTGTATGTACAATGTGCAATGTTGCTAAGCTTGGAATCTACAAAAAAAAAATGCTAGAAGCTCTGTTTTAGAATTCTTGTCACTCAGTATAAAGGCTGAATGATACATTTGGGCTATTTTTGTGGATTATTTCGAATGGCAAGTGTTTTTTTTTTTCTTAGCAGTAAAATAAATTATACAAACCCATTTCCAGCAACCCATAACATAAAAGTTCTTGCAGTTCATTTTCCACCTTAACATAATATTTGAACACCTCAGAGTGATTTTAACAGTTCAACAATTCTACTTACATAAATGTTTCAGTTTTTACCTTACCTCTTCCCTTGTCTGCTTTCGAAAAATGAGTAGTTTTCATATCTGTAAGCCAGCTAACTGCTTGCAATTCTCCATAAGAAAGATTTTGTATGAAATGTATATATTTCTGATATCATATTCAGAAATACATTCAGACAACTAAATGTTGTTGTGCAGAAGAGGGACTGAAACAAGTTTTCATGACCAGTATATTGGAAGGTAAGTTACCTGCTGTATTACTGTCATGAAAAAATCGCTTAAAATTTAATTTTCTCATGCATAGTTTGCCGCAAAATAATCTTAGTAAAGTTTGCCCAAGCTGTTGGAACAAAGAAGACTCTTCTTAATGCATTAATTTGTTATTTGGTGAAGGTAAAGTCACTTAAATTGTAATGTAAAATTAATTTCTTAATTTTTTAGTTGCCGTCTTTCCTGTACATATTTTTTGTCCTCTCACTCATTGATAGCTCTGCCCCTCTCTGTTACTGTATCTGAGATCTCAGAGTTTGGCCCAACAATTCCAGGTTTGGATTGAAGGAAGTTAGTGTGTGCAGTCCTTATGCAAACCTAATTGAGATCTCTGATATATCCGGACAGCCACTCACTGTGCACATTGCAGTATTGGGACTGAAGCATTGTCCTTCACTACACTGGTATTGATATGTGCATTAGGAATGTGATTGTAGCAACTATTCCTTTTTTTTCAGTAAGTACACGGTATCATTCATATAATCATTCCTATTATAAATTATTAGTTTTCTTCTTTTGAAGCACTTATCCTTGCCTTTGTAGGTCCTGACATATTAGCTTACAGTACTTTGATATAACAAAAAAACCTCTGAAAGAGGTTATGACTGTACAAAACATCAACTCTTTCCTTCAATGAATGTGTCATCAATGGCATCTACCTTTATTAAAATGCAAGCCTTTCAGGATTCTACCGGCATTAATGATTTCTACAAAATAATAGTAATAATTGTATTCAAGTTAAGGATTGAAACCTAAACAACTTCTACTACTGTTAACTGTTTTGTGATGCTGGGAGAAGATGGAGTATCTTTGTCAGTTAGCATGTTAATATTGGTAATTAAACAATACCCAAATGAATTGAACAATCTTGCTAGTGCCTTTTTGAAGACATATGTAGTTAATTTGCTTCACTTGTCAACATACTTGTACCAGGTTGTTGTGAGTCATGAATTTGTCCTACATTACCAAAAGCAATGTTAACAATCATTAAAACATTGTATTACTCCCAGGGGAAGAATGGCGTGACCATTGTGACCACTCCAGGTTTTCAGTATCCTCCATGATATGATAACCTGAACTCAAGAAACCCCAAAAATGGTATCAGTTTCACAAAGGAAAGTGCAAAAATAAACCAAACATGAAAAAATAAAAAAATCTTTCTGCAAAGTACCTAAAAATGTTATTACAATGAAAATAGTTTTAGTGCTTTCATAATACCAACTCCTGAGGTTTCATCACAGCACTCACAAGGGTGTACTGTACATGTTGGTTTACAAAGTCCATTGAACATGTGGGAGAAACAGAGATATGTAGGTTTTGTAAAACTGAATTGGAAACAGTCACACACCTTGTTGCTGGTTACAACGCACTAATGGCAGAGGGACTGTATACTGAAAGGCATAATAATGTGGCGAGACTGTTACACTGGAGATTGTTCAAATATTATGGTATCGAAGTGGCTGAAAAACACTGGAAAAATGAGCCACAAAGAATCATAGAAAAGGATGAAGTTTATATCACATGGGATAACCCAGTACCAACAGTCCAAAAGATAGATGCCAGAAAACCGGATATAGTGGTCCAAGAAAATAATACAAAAGTAGCATTGATCATTGAAATTGCCACACCCAGTGACTACAGTGTCTTGCGTACAGAGAGACACAAAGTCATAAAATACCTGGATCTGCAGGCAGAAATGAGAGCCTTGTAGAAGAAAGATACCCAGACAGTTCCAGTTGTAGTAGGAGCAACTGGTCTTATAAAAAAGAATTTACAATCGTATTTAGATATATTACCAATTCATGTAACACCGTATGAATTGCAGAAGGAGTCATTACTGGGAACATTGTGGGTGCTCCGAAGAGCACTTTTGGCTAACGTCAAAGAGTGAAACAATACTAATTTCATGAACTTTAATCATACTTTGACTTAGGAATGGGGTCCATTCCCGTCATGGTATTAGAAACCCAAAAGACTTGGAGAAATTAAAAGCGTACTTAAATATTTTATATATATATATATATATATATATATATATATATATATATATATATATATATATATATATATATATATATATATATATATATATATATATATATAAGAAAATTAGGACATTACAAACAAAGCAACCAATGACATTTCCAAATGCACACATTATTATTTAAAAAAGTGTCACTAAAAATATGTTATCTCTACAGTACTTTTTATACTTGTAGTTTCAGTTAAATGTAGCTAACTTGAATTCAGTCTGATTCTCCAGCACATTTCTTTGCATAATACCAAATACCTACACTTCCAGCATTAGGTCCTAATCTGGCTGCATCAGTGACAAAAAAAATGTGATTCTTTTCCAGTTTATATAGTGTCTTGTGTGTTTATATGGGCAGGTTTTTAGGAAAAGCAAAGGCTTCAGCTCTATCATTGTGGTGCTCATCACTATTCACTGCCCATAGACACCAGAAATCTCAGTGAAGTCTGTATAGGGGGAGATACTAATCCATTTCCTTCAGTCCAAACATGGAACCTCTGGGTCATTCCCTGAACTGAAAAAAATCAGCAACAGAGAAGATTGTTTCCAGTATTGGAGAGATTGCAATAATATGTTTAGTGGAAATGGTAAATGAATGAGCAATTAATGATTTTTTTCTTGTACAATTTAACTGTTTACATTCACTGAAGAACAAATGAGTGAGTTAAAAAAGGTGTCTCCTTTGTATGAAACTGTGCCAGCTTCTGTTGTGCAGTATTAGAATGTGCTGCAGTTTTTTTATTGTTGTGCACCCATAGAGATGGTGTATATAAGTTAAGTAAATGGAAGGCAAAGCCTGAACATGGGAAGGGGGTAGAGCCCCATTGAAATGCTCTTTTTAATTTTTTTCAAGTTACAGTTTGTGATTTTAAAAATTGATGAAATGTCATTCAAATTACAGTGATTCAAAACCATTTCTAATATATAATTTTTGCCACATTATTGTATCTTTCATTAAGTTGACACTCATCCGTATATATATTATAATCATCCACAAGGTATACAACTATTTTGAGTTCTGCACTGTAGAACATGTATTTGCCTGTTTGTTTCACTTGTTCTATAATTTGAAAATTATTTCACACAAAGTACAGTATTGTGAGCTGCCATTATCAGCCTTTTATCTTTCAAGTTTACCACTTCATAAAAAATTGTGCATAAAATACTGATCAAGATGGGGATTACTTCAGCAGTTCTCTGTATTTGTTTCTATAACTTTAGCTTTAATTCAAAAATACCTTTTCAGGTCATAAAAGACAAATTCTGTGAATACTCTACACATTTCTAAGGTACTACTGGAAACAATGAAAAACAGCAAAAAGGATCAAATAGTTTACCCAAACAAATTTTTCAATGGTAAATATGAGCTCAAAAAGTAGCTAGTGCCCTCTTCTCCGAAGAAGGATGACATAATCAGAACAGAATCCAAGGAAACTTTATTGAAGCAAATGGACAAGTGATCTTGCATTGTATCAAAACAGTTGCGATGACTTAAATGCCATAGTTCATTGGGAGGTAGAGTCCTTACCTTGAGTGAGCCACAGTGAGATGTTGAATGGGTGTGTTTTTCTGTCAGCAATCAATGTAGGGTTATAAGTATTACTGATTTGCATGGGAACCTTAAGTTTCACCAATCAGACAGAGGAAGGCTTAGTCTTAATTTGCATGACCTATCTCAGGCTAATTTGCATGGGTACCTAAGGTTCACCAGTCAGAATTTATAACTGTGGTTTTCTGGTTTATTAATTTTCTTCTTGCTATAATTTTTATGTTCTTTCCTTACATTTTCTATCACTTTGTATTGCTACCCATTTCTTGCCAACTTCTGGCTTAACTTCTGTCTCTGGATGGTTGTGTTTTGTGTTTTATCATGTTAAGAATGACATGGATAGAAGACACCTAAAGGTGCACTTGAGGTCATATATTGAGATGAGGAAGCAATTTGGAACAACAAATGTTTAAAACAGTAATTGATCCAGCCAACACCCTGTTATCACAGATGTCTCAGTAAGTGCTTAACTCTCCAAACAGCAGGTTAAAATATCTGTTTATAAATGCATTTGTCATAGATGGCATACACATTTAGACCATTTTGATGCTAAATCCTTGTCTGAATGGACAAATGCTAATAGGAAGCCAACAAACCAGCCAACTCTGAGGAATAGATATCCTCCTTGGTGAAAGATAACCATAAGGCCTTCTTCAGCTCTGTCAGAAACCTCAAGAGCAGCACCCAGAAATGTGCTGAGCTGGTGGTTAATGATGTCACATTCACCAACCCTGGTGATATAACAAACCTGTTAGTGGACAAATTCAGTTCCATCCTTACCCCCTCTCACCCCCAACTACCCCCCAAGAAATGTCCTCATAAATAACTCCTCCAGCTATAACTAGAGAGCATGTATTGGCTGTACTCACTGAAGCCAAGAACACAATGGGCCCCAAGAACATCCTGAGATGCCTCCTGAGCAGTATAAAATATGACTTATCGGGACTACTGTGGTCACTATCTAATTATAATCTCAAACAGGCTTAGTGCTATGAGAATGGAGGAATGTGATGGTTATCCCCCTTTATAAGGTAGAACCTCCAACAGATCCTGGAAACTACAGACCCATTAGGCTGACTAGTCTTATTTGCAAAGCCATGGAAAGAAATATCATGAAATTATTAACAAGTACATAGGAGACCTCTAGACACTGGATCCATCCCATTTTGGCTTTGTCACAGGAAGGGTCATGCATAATGAACTTGGTGGACTTCTTTGAAAATGTCACTAATTTAATGGATAAGAGGAAAGCAGTGCATAAAAATGGCTAGAGCATTTCATACAATATCCCACTCAAGCATTGTCAGCAAACTTAGAAAACTAGGCATAAACCCCTTTATGATATGCTGGATAGCTACTGGCTCATGGATAGGGCCCAAGAGCTTAGAATTGGTAAGGCCACATCCACACACAGGCCTGTCACCAGTGAAATCCCTCAGGGCTATGTGATGGGCCTGCTCCTCTTTCACATCTACTTCTTGGAGGTCAAAGCCAATGTTAAAAGCCTCTGGCTGACCAATTTCAGAGATGATTGCAAACTAGGAGAAGTCACTAAATCTCTCTAAGATGAGACCTCCCTTCTCAAAGGTCTAACACAGACAAACGCTTGGTGCCAAAGCCATGGCTTAAAACTCAATGCCAAGAAATGCATTACAGTACATTTTATGAAGTTAGCCACCCTGGGTAACTGCATCATCAATGAAACACACCTAAAAGTTGACTCAGTAGTCAAGGATTTGAGAACTCATGTAGACAGTAACCTAGCTTTTGACCAACATGTGTCCAAGGTAGTAAGAAAATCCTTCTATGTTGTACAAGTTATAAGTAAGAACATGGCATCTAAGTCCACAGAGGTTTTCCTACCACAGTACTTGGTCCTCATCAGACACATCATAGAGTATAATGCCCCCTTCAGTAGGTACCTGTACAGTTATATTCAGAAATGGAATGTCCACAAAGATTCCTTAGAAAAGGAATACAGGGAGTAAAGACAACATCCTGCGCTGATCACCTCAAAGCCCTATCTCTTTATAGTATCATACAGACTTCCAAGATGTGATCCTTGCCTGCCATACAGGGCATCCCTGGACCCTGTTTTGTTGAAACCTTTGCACATCCACAAAAGAATCTGCATTAGAACTACTAGATCAAAATTCTCTGGAACAGGCTCTTTATCGATGTGAAGCAAAGTTCCTCCCTAGGCCTGTTTAAGTGCAATATGGAACACTGGATGGTTAATCAGAAATTCTCCTCTGGTCTGGCATATATGTCGCTAATGGATAGAGGCAGTCAGTAAATCACACCTATATAACTCAAATTTGTGGGTCACATTTGAGTTGCATGCTAGGCTTATAAGGGCCCTAGTGGTTGTTAGCCTAGTATACATCTGTGTACCTATTAACTGTACTGATAACATCCCTGGGAAGTTATGAACTATCTCTCTGCATATCTCTCAAGGTTCTGTGTCTCAAAACATTCACTTTCACACACATTACTATCATACTATAGTCATATTTGTAAAGAGATAGGGTCCTTAGTGCTTCTGTAATGTTAGAAATCCAGGCACCTGAAAGACCTCTCATTGTACCCTCTCCTTGTCCAACCTTATGAGTGTTGAGTCTGTAGCCTAATTTGTGCTGAGACTTACTTATCTTATGTCTTAGAGGATCTGAAAGTGATGGTTTCATAGCCTTAGCATAAAACATATTAGTGCAATTAGAGAAACATTGTGGTGAGGTGTATGAAGCTCCCAGGG
>NC_056739.1:837514160-837529160 GCF_019279795.1 Protopterus annectens
ATATAATCTTTTCTTCTATGAGATTAAGGATAACATAAGACATAACTGGAGCATTTTTTCAGTGGAACAAAACATTAGGTCTAATGTAGGAGTTAAACCTACCATAGGCTATAAGAAGGATCTTTGTTTTAAAAATTTGCTGGAAAGCAATAGTGTTAGAGTGGCTGAAAGGGGTATGCACAAATGTGGAAGATGTCACCAGTGTAACTTTATTTTAGAAGGAGAAGGAGTAAGAAAAGGTACTGGTCAGTATATTAAAACCACTGTCAAAGGTTATTGTTTACTTCTGGGGTGATTTACATGGCAGTGTGCCAAGTATGTTGAATGTTCTACCAGGGGGCCATTTAGAAAGAGTATTTACCAACATCAGTACAATATTTGTACTGTGTTTTTAAGACAGGCTGGGTTGAAGCTGATTGATTCATTGAGAACATGTGATTTTTTTTATTTTATTATATAAGCAGAGAAAGTAGAGTTTTTTTCATTCTGAAGAAGTCATTTATACCATTGACAAAAGTGCTCAAGTGTGTTTTAATAAAGAGGATCCATCATCCTTCCACTTGTCTTTTGGTTCGTTTTTCTGCATTATATACTTGACATATAGCAGATAGCTCACTTTATTGAATATATTGGGGGATTCTACATGTTATAGATGAAAGTGTTAAAGGAATGAGGCTATGAGGACAGAGTAAATAATAAAGTCAGTTTATATGACCAGATGGGATACATTTGCATTTAGCTTGATTTGTAAGCTGGATTTTTAGTAATGCACAGAATTTGGGGTAAGAAGAAATACTGAGAAATAATGGGTTGAATTACGTAATATGGATTGTAGGGTTTGCAGTAGTAGACTTTAATATTTGAGGTGTCCAAGACTGTAGAATGGGGTTTGCGTTAAAAGTACACACACAAGAGGACAGGGAGTCAGCTCACTTACAACTTTCAGCAATTGTGACTCAAGCAGCACAGCAGTACTTTGCTTGACTGGAAACCATTTAGTTATTTACAATGTGAAGCAGTGATGTTCATCTCCCTGAAACGGTGATAATTTTGTTTGAGATGTATTGTTTGGTTGTTTTTTTTTTTGTTTTTCTGATGCTGCAGCAGCCAACAAGAGACAATATTTAAGTTATGAGAGTGGTACACCTTTACCTATGGCTGAACTGGAGTGGAAAAGAAAAAAGAAAGGAGGACACGTTTTTGCCCAAAAATAGAGTAAATGAACCTTTTTATATGTGTTGTCAAGATGTATATGGAAATTGAGAGAAGGATCTAACCATATCCAAGACACTTAAAAGAGTGGATATTTTCTAATGGAATATTACTCCTATCGTGGATTATCAGAGAGATGTTGGTTGGAGTGTGTTTCTGCCTGATCCCAAGCGGCATAGTTATTGTTTTTGATAAGATGAGTATGAGATCATTATTGTTAATCAGCTGGATGAGGGAGTGGAAGTCTGCTTGTAGGCCATGATGCAGTGTATTCTGGGAATGATTAGAGTGGTAAAGGTCCATATCCTTAGCGTACAGTAAGAGAGTGAGGTGAGGTTTAACAAGAGGAAGTTTGTTGTTGATCTAGAAAAAAAGCAAAATGGGGCCAAGAATGGAACCTTGTGGGACACCTTTATGTAGTGGGACTGTAGATGAGGGACAGGAGTTGAAGTTGACTGTGAATTGTAAATCAGTGGCATAACTCTGGAACCAGAAGATGATATCTGTGCTTATATATGTAAGGTAGTCTAAAGGGAGCAGTGACTGACCAGTACCACAATCAATGAAAATAGCTCCTGTGAGCATATCTGTGTACACCCACTATAAAAATCCAGAGGGTGGTGGAAGTACCTTGACTGGACCGGAATCCATGTTATTTGTATGATGGTTAGTGGTATTGCCAATGTATTATGAGAGTTGTTGGCAAACATTTTTCTAGAGATATGTATAAGGTGGGAAGAATGGAAATGGGATGGTAACAGGACATTAATGACTGAATAAGGAAGGTTGCAAGGAGCTTATATGAAAAGGAACGGAAAGGAAAGGAAAGGAAAAAGAGAGAGAGTAGGGAAGGCAGAGTCAGACAAACACAAACTGCAGACAGACTGGTTGGTATAGAAAAAAGATGGAAATAACAGTGGAGTGCTGAAGGCCTACAGTGGGAGAGCAATTGTTGATGGGGAGATTTGAACTAGAAACTTGGTATTGAGAATGGTACATTATAAAGGAGGGGGCCACAGGATTGTAGATAGGTTTAGGTACAGGGCTCTTGACAGACCAGAGAAAAGCCTACCTAGATGTCAGTCACTACCAGTTGTGTGACTCTGTAAGCCACACCAGAAAGTGCTCCATGATTCCAATATAGGAATACAACTGCCACTGAATCTCAGATATGTCCACCCACCATATCTGATGCTAGTTATAGAAGGAGAACCCTTCCAGCCCACTCTCAGAAGAGAAGCTTCTGTCCCCTTAGAGATACCAACATAAAGCACAAGTGAGCCCTCCTGGCCACCTTCATCAGGGTTACTTCCATCCTTCTGCAGACTGTTCATCCCAGCTCAGTGATGCATCAGCTGGTATAGAACCAGGTGCTTGATATTCTTAACAATCTGCACCAAAACTGAACCTGTAAAAGGATGAGAAAAAACAGACAGTATAAATAAAACACCACATTAATACACATGTATGTTACAAAAAGATTTGCATGTGTGCAATACATCCAAGGAGTTAGTATGCATACCCTGGAAGTGCCAAGACAGCCTCCTAACAAGGTATTCCTGTTAAGCTCTCACTTCATGTCAGCTGTGTAAAAGAAATTAGGGAAAATTCAGTAACCTCCTACTGATGAAGCAAGTCAGCGTGATGCCGTTATAAGTTTCTATAAAAATGCCTGTACTGCTTGACACAGTGTATGGTTCCAGTGTCATTCAGGGGCGGCCCGTGCTATCGGACTGCCGGTCTGCAGCCCCCTCAACTTGATAGTGCACATAAAATAAAAAATAAACCAAAAAAAAAATTTTAAATTTCGCGGACTTCGCGCATGCGCACTGCTGCCGAGACAGTCTAGTGTATGGAGCATGCGCACGGCAGTCCTGATTGAGAATCATGGACAGGAGCGCTCCCACAAGTCTATGCAGTTTTAAACTGCATAGACTGCCTGGGAACTCGCTGGGGAAACGCGTCGGGGTCGGACTGCCATGTCGGCAGTCAGGGGATCGGATTGGAGTTTGCTGCAGGGGAAGATCTCGCGACGGGCAAGGTAAGGATCTGGATTGGAGTAGAGTTTGCGACGGGGCAGGGTGGGATTTCCTTACTGGATGTATGGTGGCTGCAGTCTCGTCGGGATTTACATACTGGATGGTTTTATGGACAGGGATTTACTACAGGACCAGGTAAGTGTGTGGTTTAACATTTACTACAGGAGAGTGTGTGGTTCAGCATTTACTACAGGTGTGTGTGTGTGTGTGTGTGTGAAAATGCCTCAGGTTGGACATACTGGTGATTAGACTCATGGTGGTGTGGTAGGGAATACCTCAGGCTTGAACCCTGTACCTTGTATACAGGTGTTATACAACCTGAATTCCCTACCCACCACCATTTGTAAAAAAAATTGCAGATTTTTGCCTCACATTTGATCTGATATATTCCACATAATATCTGTGTTTTTAAATATTGAAATGCTTGAAATTTGATGGTGCAGTGGTAGCATTGATGCCTCATAGCTATAGGTTCTTGGGTTTGGTTCTTGGCTGGGGTGCCTTCTTTGTGGGGGGGGGTCTGTATCTTCTCCCTGTGTTTGTGTGGGTTTGCTTTTGTGTCCTCCCATGTTACAAAGACATGTCTGCATTATTTCTTCCTGGGCCTCTGCTGAGAATTGTTTTTTTTGTTCCAAGCCAAACTGTCCTGATTAACAAATGTTACATAAAATTGACAGGCATTTGAATTTCAGACTTCAGGTTTCTGAATGTTTAATTCCTTGCATATTTGATGGTGCAGTGGTAGTATTGTTGCCTCACAGCTATAGGTTTTCTGGTTTGATTTTTGGCTGGGGTGCCTTCTGTGTGGAATCTGCATCTCCTCCCTGTGTTTGTGTGGATTTGCTCTGGTGCCCTGTCATTTTACAAAGACGTGTCTGCAGTATTAATCCCTGGGTCTCTGCTGAAAATTGTTTTTGTTCTGTCAGCAGTAAAATTGACAGGCATTTGAATTTCAGACTTCATGTTCTTCAGAATACATAGTAACACAACCTTTTTTTCTAGCAATTTTCTATTGTTTATAAGATGAATATTTTAAATTTGTCCCTATTTTTGGGACTGTATTCCCCCATTATTGGCTTCGTCCAGGTTTTGTGCTAAGGTTGACCGCTATGGCAAGAACTGAATTCACTGAATATGTTTGAGGGCTGTATTCCCTCATTACTGGGTTTGTCCAGGTGTTTTGTACTAAGAGGTTGACAGCTATGGTGAGAACTGAATTCACTAAATGATAGCCATTTAAGTTTCAGTCTTCCTCTCATTTACAAAGCAGCTGATGTGGTAGTGGTATGTTACTCTGACTGTTTTGCTCAGGGACTTTGGCAGTAAAATGTATGGTGGTAACACAACATTTTATTCCAGCAACTTTCCAAGATTATATAAGCAATGTTTAATGTGTCCCTGGTTTTTGGGCTTTTGACCCCCAAATACATTTTGGCTTTTTCCAGTTTTCTTGTGCTGTGAAGTTGAGATGCAGTTGAGTATTGAGTAGATTTTACAAGGAGCTGAGAGCTGCAGGGGAACAGAAGTCTAGTGCTTTGCCTTGTTAATACTATAGCACAACAGGTTGTGTACTTGCTTTTGATGCAGAAGGCTGTGGGTTCTACTCCCACAAGGGGTGGATGCTGCCATACTGAGAATGTTCTCCTTGGTGAAGATACTAACTATGAGTCTGTTATCAGTTTGCCATCCATTTCCTCTTGCAATATTGTTACTAGCTTATCATATTTTAATGTAATATAGGCAATTTATTCCTGAGGGGCAACAGACACTTTATTTTTCGATGAAACCATGAAATATAAAGGTGATTGCTAGCAGCAACCTCTTCATTAGTTACAGATTTCTTTAATGTGGAATTATTTAGATGACTTTTACTTCAGAGATTGTGCATATTTACTGATAATGGACTGTAGAATTGTGCATATTTACTGATAAAGGTGGACTGTAGAATTGTGCATATTTACTGATAATGGTGGACTGTAGAATTGTGCATATTTACTAATAATGGTGGACTGTAGAATTGTGTATATTTACTAATGGTGGACTGTGGAAGTCTGAGTAGACTTTTATGATAAATGTTCTCAACTGGGCAGTTTTGCCATTATGGGTGCATACGTTTTGTTTCATTGCTTACTGGAAAAATGTTCAAAACAAATTTAAAACACCCTCTAACAACTGTACTGTATTGTACAAGGAATATAATTTTAGTACAATGAGGAAGGTGTATCAAAGAGCACATGTATGTTTCATATAGGGGCCTATGATTTGAAACAGCCCAAAATTAATCTTTGTCTGCCACTGGCAAAATGTATTTTCTTTGAATGTGGGTTTCAATGCTGTTTCAATGAATGTGAGTTTCAAGGGCAGAGAAGTTTTAATGCTAAGTTTTCATTGTGAGACTGCATTGCTTTGTTTAGCAGATGACTTAGTGTTTGTGCTGTAAAATACAAAATAAAACTTTCAAATGAAGTCCAACTCATCATAGAAGTAAAGCAGTATGCACATTAGTGTTTATGGTAAATGGAGTGAAATAGCCAAGTAATGGTTCATTGGAAAGGCTTGCAGAGGCTCCATTCAACCATGATTTTGTCAGGGCCAGGGGGGAAGGGCAGCAAACTCAGACAGGCCCAGCTGAACTATACCTCCCAACTGTCCAGATTTTCAAAGAATGAATAGATTTTTGCTTCTTATTTTTGGTTTGTTCTTCATAAAACTACTAGTTTTCTGGCAAATCATTTAGGAATTAAGTCACTAAATAATGATACACTGAGTTTCAGACTTCATAACCTTCAGAAAAACGTATGTTAAAGTAAGAGCTGTTCTATCAACTGTCTCAATTTATACAAGAGCAATTTTAAGTACTGTTTATATGTGCCCCCAATATATTTGGCCTTGTTCAGATTTACTGCATTAACAGGTTGAGAGGTACATGCAAATAAATTGCTTTATAGAATTAGGCATAGCCAACCTCTCAACTGTCCCCGATTTTTGGCTCAAAATGTTGCTCTTCCCCCTAATAATCCCTCCGCAAAATAGCAATTTTGGAAGAAAACATGGAGGGTTTACAATTAAGAAATAACTGTGTAATAATCAAAGTTATAGATTACTTAGTTGAAATGCATGTAGATTCTTTTATTTTGTCAGCTGCTCAAGGTAGCAGTACTAATATTAAAGTGTCCCTTCCTTGGCAGGTTCCCAGCTGTATTGTCTATTTTATATTTTTGCATCACATTTTTGGTCCATTTTCATAAAATTGTGTGTTTTGGCAAATTAGTGACAAATCACTAAAGACTGAAGTTAGAAAATGACAGACATTTGAGTTTCAGATTTTATACCCTTCAGAAAATTCATACTAATGCAAGACCTGTTCTATTATCTTTCTAAGTTTATTAGAGCAGTATTTAAAAATTGGCCTTATTTTTGGGCCTTTGTCCCACTTCTGTGTATGGCTTTGTCCAGATTTCTTGCTCTTGAGGTTGAGAGGTATGACAAATGTGTCAGGGCCATCACAGTCAGCCAGAGACATTTCAAATTGTGACGTACTTGTTGCACCCCACTCCCCCATGTAGTGACTCTGGATGTGTCCAAGCAAGGCAAGGAGTAGTTGTGTCTACCTTGGATGGGGAGGACACACTGCATAAGTACTACAGTGGCTTTTCATCTGTCCTTGATTTTGCAGAATGGTCTGGTTTCGGTCATATTTTTGTACTGTTGATTTATGCTTATTACTCAGATTTATGCTTATTACTCAAAGTGCCTGTTGCTCTGTGTTTAAGTAGCAATGCTTTAATGACCATAAGGTAAGCTTGTCTGAGATCGTAAGATGCAAGTAAGCTTTAATAAGCATACTGTTAAAGAATTGCCAACATTGAAAGCCTTTCTGTTGTTGCCATGCAGAGAATACTTGACTAGATAATGTATAAGCCTTGGGTATTAAAGGACAGGATTCCATTATTTTAAAAAGCTCATTACACTTGTTGGAGACTTCCAGTCATCTCTACAGACTTTACCCGTAAACTAAACAGAATGCCAATCATGTGTGGTCCATAACCTGTACAGTAATCCTTTAAGCAATGTATCTTGAGCTTGTTTCTTGTTTGCTTTTCATTTTTTACTTTGATCATGTTTTCCCCATAGTTGTCAGGCAGCAGGTCTTTTTTGGATAAGAAACATTTTTACAAGTGGGGGCATCACAGAGATTTCTACTTTCAGCATGTTACTTGGTACTTTAATAAAGCTGAATATATTATAATTAGAACTACAGTGGAAGGAGAAGTGGTTTGAGTTGAGTGCTTCTGGTTTTTCTTGTACTTGATTTTGACTGGCATTCCAGTAATGTATTTAAAAAGTAATTTATTTTTTCATGCCTCACAACCTTTTGTTTCCATCTAGATATTATGTAAGCTGTCATGCAGCCAATGCATTGAAATATTTTTATTCTTCTACACTTATTTTTGTCTTGATTGGACTTTCATAATGATGGTTTGCCACCCAGGGCAGCGTATTTAATTAAAGTTAGTTTTTGTGGTTTTGTGCATAGCTCCTCCCCTTTCTAGTTGACCACACCCCTTCCCCTTGACCCCACCCATTCAGCTGTCTCCTGCAGCCCCCCTGTGATTTGAAGTCACCAGCCGCCACTGGTGTCATTACTCACCATCCAGGCAGCTGAGTGATATAATGGGTCATCATAATGCAGGAGCACATGTTCCTGGTAGTCACTGTGCAGCAGATATAAAAATATTTTTTCCTAGCTGCATGAGGCAAGAGCCCTGAGAGCACAAAATCTGAAGAGGCCATTCCGACTCTGTTGGCCTTCACAAGGAATGAAACTGTAATTGAGCACAGCCACATTTTTGGACATCATGATCTGTATTATCGTTCAGTAACGGTGTGGTAGCAAAAGTATGATTAATTTAGAGTACTGAAGCTTCAGGTATTGTAAGATCCATACATGAGCATAGCACACACATGTTACATTAGCCCAGGGATAGGCAGAGCTGAGCATGGTAGTGCTGCCTGAATGTGATAATGCAATGTATTATGACAGAAATTCGGAAATGATCATGCTGTGTTACCTCATTATCATAACTACAGCACTACAAAGTCTGTTATAATGCAATAAGAAGCGTGGTTGTCATATTGTGGAAGACTGCATTAAGAACAGCAAGGCAGGAGTAGGATTGAAGTAGACTTTGAATTGTGATATAGGCATAGTGAAAAAGGACAAGATGTCTTACAGTGTACCTCTGCACTGCAGTGATCACCCGTGGTACGTGACAGCAGCAGGGACAGACAGAAAACAATAGATAATACAGAACAATAGAATGAGACCTCGAAGTCCATATAGTGGGTCTCACAATATCATAGAGCATTGATCAAGGACAAGAGAGTTCACTGTTCAGCTGGAGGGGGCTTTAATGACAAAGATGATAGCAAAAGTGCATAATGGGTTAATGTCCTGTAGAGGGATTTGCTGTATCTAATGCATACATATGGGAAGACACAATACAGGGGAAGCTATGGCCCTTGTATACAGGTAAAGGCATGAGTATGGCTATATTGAAAGGGGAGAGGCACAGGATGAACACATCACTACTGATCATTGGCAGAGTTCATAGGTTCATAGGTGTTTACTAGGCTAATGACCACAAGTGCTTTTTTTGAGCCTAGCCATGCATCCCAAATCTCTGACAAGTTTTGATACCCTTGATAAGTGTAAGCATGGACCTGGGAGATGAACCGTTTACAGGTTACCTGTATCCATTAGAGACATAGGTGCCAAACCAGGGCTGAATTTCCGGTTTCCCATCCAATTGTCCAAGTTGCACTTGAATTGGGTTAGGGAGGAACTCTGCTTCACATGGATGGGGAGCCTGTTCCATAGATGAGGTAGTCTCTGGGATACATACCTATCTCTCCAGCAGGTCCTATTTATATCACAGGCAAGGTTTAAGTCTTTAGAATGGGTAATTCTGGTGTTGTTTCTTTTGTAGATATGCTGGAGGTCCATCTGAGTGGGGTCTGACAATGCCCTGTATGCCAGGCATAGATCTAAACCTCAAAAGCCTGTAGGAGACATAATACAGGGACAGGGTCTTGAGGCAATCTGCATAGGACATTTTACTTACACCCTGTATTCTTTTAGTGAGGAACCTCTGTGGACATTCCAGTTGTTGGATATACCTGGTTAGGTGGACTATGGTGGTAATCATACCTCTCAACTGTCCAGATTTTTGAAGAATTTCCAGATTTTTGCCTCATAGTTTTGGTGCATTTCTTATAAAATTGTGGTTCTCTGGTAAACCAATAGGAATTGAAGTCACTAAATAATGCCATACGTTTGAGTTTCCAACTTCCTGTCCTTCAGAAAATGCATTCTGACACAAATCCTGTTATTCTAGCAACTTTCTAAGTTTATAAGAGGGATATTTATAATATGTCCCTTTTTTGGCTTTTGTTCCCCCATTAATGTTGGCTTCTTCCAGATTTCTTGCACTAAAGTTGAGAGGTATGTTAGCAATGCCAATTGCTACTCTCAATATGGGATAGGTGGGAATGGTCACAGCGCAAAGTAGGTAGGTATGTTTCCACCAAATGAAGGGAGAGAAGCAATGTTGAGATGCAGAGGTCACACAAAGACAGTCATAAACACATGCACACACACACACACACACACACACACACACACACACACACACACACACACACACACACACACACACACACACACACACACACACACACACACACACGCACACTGACTGGCACGTTTACCCACAGGTGCACACATCTTATCGAGGCCAAAAGAGTGGCAATGGCTGGAAATGTTCAACACTTCGCAGACAGAGTTGTTACTGCAGACATGTGCGGACTGGGCAAAGTTAAAACAAACAAGGCTTTTGAGGATCAGATATATCAAGGAGTAGTGCAGGATAACAGGAAATAATACTGGTGCATGGCAGAGTCACTGACATGTTACTTCATGCCAAAACCCAAGACACAAAATATCACCAAGGACATATTTTCACCACAGGATGTGAACCATTAATACTGAAATGGCTTACAGAGGTGGAAGAGTTACTGTTACAGTTCTCGAAGGCAGGTGATCAAATTCTCATACCTGTTGGTGGCTTAGATATGAGAAGTGGGCAGGTGATGACTATCAAAGAGTTTGTAAGGGATGCACCAAGTTAATAATAGCAGGTACATTTCAAGTTGTTCACTGACCCACATGTGAGAAGGAATCATTCAGCAGAATACCTATGCTTCTCTGTTCTTCAGGTAAATCAGAGCTAAAGCAGCAACACTCAGCACTACAAGGTATGCACGTGCCTGTATGCTGTTCACACAACTGGCATGTACCACTATTTATGTCATAGGTTGGGAGGAGTGAGGCATATGTTCCAGCACTATCACAGGTATGTCATCTTTATACATTCACAGGTTGTACTGATGGATGGTCCAGTACAACAGGATAGCACAACCCTGATGTCAGCAGGTCACCTGTGGCTGATAATGATGGCACAATGGTATGGTCAGCAATGATAACATTGGAGGTTGTGCACACATCCACCCATATTTGAGGTGATGGTGCAGGGTCTGGCCAAGTTTACAATATCCCCTGTGATTAGCACTTGCTATCCTGACAATGTAAGCCCCAACCATGCTACATACCAGACATGACTGCAGATGGCATCTGTCAGCTGCCCAACCTCCAATGTGTGCCCACCCACTATATGAGAGAGTCATGCTGGTAGTCATTGTTGCCATAAATCTTTCTTTGATCTGGCCAATAAGCTAATGTGTGCATCAGTGATCCAGATACAGATGGCCACTGCACATACCATGATAGAAATGCTGTGCATGCTGTATGGCCTATATTAGGACATGTAAAAGCTGCATAGACTGAAGGATGACTTACAGCATATACAGAATGGAATGGTGGTCATCTGTATCATGTTCAGATCACTGTAGCTAACTTGGCATCCATTACTGCAGTCCCAAGGCATATGACAAATGGTCTCCATTGTGCCTCTGCAAGCAACACTGGCTATGACCATGCAAGAGTCCAGATGTGAGGTGGATGTTCACAGGTCATGCTTACAGAGATGTCACACATTGTTCCAGAGACTACATTACAGTCACCTCTATCCACAACTAGGCATGGCCATTTCCATGGCCATGACTGATGATACTCATCTGAATCCTCCAATGAGATGCCTCACCAGGCCAGCTGCTCTGGATCCCAAAACTCCATACCATTCTTATCCTCAGTTGACTATCAACGTGCCTCTCCAAGCTGTGGCTGTCATCAAGGTAATTGAATACCATCCCTCTGTTGGCTCCCAAGGTGGGGAGTCACATCAGCATTCCTGTCCATTCTCCTGAAGTGTTACACCATTCTTCATGCAGACTGCATCTAGTCCTGGAACTGCAGGATCACAGAGTACTCCTAGCCAGTGTTCATGATGTGGAAGCTACACGCCATTACTAGAGGTGGTAATCCTTGACTCTTTCCAACTTGCTACCTCCCTGAATGGTTACCACATCCAACTCCCATGGCCCTTACCCATATGATAGTGTTGCTGTCACCTGAGTGTGCCTCATCCCATTGTGCAAAAATGGCAATAACTGTGCCCTGCCAACCCATTTGACCTGTGTGGATAAGGTAATTTCTTATGCACAGCATGGCCAGCCAATGTACTATAATGCATAACCTGAGTGTGTTAATGCATCCATCCATCCATCCATCCATCCATCCATCCATCCATCCATCCATCCATCCATCCATTTTATTCTTTGTTGTCTTTATCATGGCATAGACCATACACTGCCTCTTTGACAGTGCTGTAATGTGCTGCACCCTTCTCAGTCTTGCATGGGGTGCAAGCTGCAGCTGGTTCCTCTGATTGCACTGCACCTGATTCCTCATCCCCTGATGCAACAGGTCTCTCAGACAGAACTGCAATGCTCCAAGTTGTATCTGCTGCTATGCCACCCTGTTGTGTAACATGATGAAGTACCAAGAATTGCTGACAGGAGTTCTCAGGTGCATTCTGCAGTGCAGAACCAGATATATAGTCTGGGGAAGCATTCCTTCAGGACACCAAACACATGTTCAATAACTTTCTATATCTGTGAAACCATAATGTTGGATGCTTTCTCAACCATGGCCTGAGGGCTTCAGTTGGGGTTCATCATCCACAGTTCCTAGGCATATCTATCATTAGCTGCAGGATACAGCAATGGGCATCATTAAAAATGGCCTGCAACCTGCCTAAATAGGAACAGCATGCTCTGTCCAATGTACTTGACAGTGTGTGTACCTACCAACTAGATGATCCTGTATTAAGTCCCCATTCCCCATGAAACACTGGCAGATGTCCTCTGTGTGCCAGATACGGGAAACAGGGAAGCTGTCTGTGAGGTGCACAGATGCATTGTATATAATATCCTATGCATTACACACCAACTGGAAGTTGATGGCATGGAAGCCCTGCTGGTTGATATACTGTACATCATGTGGAGCAGCTGAGGACTTGATGGCAATGTGGGTGCAATCAGGTGCAATCAGTGGCTGCCCACAACCCAGATAAATGAGCTATATTGCAAAATGGCCACATAGTATTAGTTCTGTCCACTAGTCTCCATGGAGATTATGCATGCTTCTCCACATGCAGCAGGATCATGTCAAGGAATTACAGTAAGGCTTGTGAAGCTGATGCCTGCAAAATTCCTAACCAATACCTGTCAGACACTGAAAGGACTCATAGCAAGGATTGCAAATGCTGTACACACCTTCATGTATACTGAGATAGGCAGTTCATATATTCACCATGATTCCATGTGTAGAAAGCACATTCCCTGGGATTCATGAAGCTCGACGCAAGGACGGTGTTAGCCTTGCACCGACCATGCGACATAGAGATGGCGCAGCAGCACCACATGCATATTAATGAAGGTGTGCTGCCATAACGGCCACGTGCATAGGAAACATGTACGAGTGCAGGGAACATGTCCAAGCACTGCACGGAAGCATGATCATGTCAGCTGCATACGCGCAACCTAAAATGCTGACTAGTACAGCCTGCCTCTAATAGTAATCACTCCTGTTAGTGTCCATGGATACTAAAATGCATGCAAAGCATACAAGACATCATTGTGAACACCACAATAAGAAGTAAACACAAAGGCATGTAGCTGAATATTGAGTCCCCATCCCTCGAACAAAGATATTTAAATCCTCGTGCCCGTATTCCATTGTAGTGTTGCTAGTTATACCAAGTGGAAGCGAAACGCATCATGTTAGCGTGCCGCCAATTGCCAAGCCTAACCCAATGGTTTGGGTTACCACCTGTCCCACATTGTGAGGGACAGTCCCCCTCTAGGCAGGTGTGTCCATACCAAATTCATAATAAATGTGAAATGTCCTGCGATAGTAGGACATAATTATGTCCCATATGTTATGTAATAGTCCCATACAGTACATATGTCTGTATATAAAATACCTATATGTTACAAGAAACAAAATAAGCAAGTAAACAAAACAGAATAAGCAACTACACCGCTACAACAATAAAAGCTTATATGTAGGCATGAAACTAAAGTACTATCCTTTGTAATGACCGTGGGTATGTGCTGGCCTGTAAACTCAGATGTGTGCCATGAAAATGTCCCATCCAGGTCATATGAAAAGGTGGCAACCCTACCAATGGTCAGAGCATTCGCCCAATATCTGCCCATTCGCGGTCCAAGTCATTCTTTCCAGGATGGCCCATAGATGAATGGGTATTATCCGGGTCTGCCTACCATGTCATGAAAGATAAGTATTTGCGAGTACCCATGTGTGTGAAGTACAGCAAGTGGATGATCTGAAATGTTAGTGTAGACCTCACAACCATATTGGTCCCAGAGATATGTAGTGTACGCAATGTGTTCTGTTGACTGTGCCATGGGTCATCAACTAGAGAAGGGATGAATGTTGATTGTGGAATATGGGGGTGGGGGGTGACGGGTAATGTAATAATTCGCCAAGGGGAGACTGAGTTGGATGCACAATAGGTGAACTGGAGGTCTACGAGGGAGCAGTGGGTGAATCAGGAAGATAACCAAAGAACAAATATACACATCCGGAATACAATCCCACAAACATGTGAACATTAAAATATGCAATACACATGTACAGAAATGTTACTGGCACATACCCACATAATGGTCTGGCCTGAACTGAGCCATCCAACCCCAACACACCTGGATACATAATTGAATACCCATCATCCCCTTCACAGCACACCACCCCCCTTCTTGAACATCCACCAAAACCAGCCATACTCGGGCTGCTAGAAAGGCGTGGCCATATCTGCACATATTGACCCCTACCCATATCTAGTAGGCAGTCTCACCCTAGGCATTCTCAGGATTGCAAACTATGTATCCCTTGCATGTATAACCCTACCTTACAGCCATAAAGCAAAGATGGTCATCAGTCCCCACAATTTTTGGATATCCCTCATGGGATATGTATCTGTTCTAAACATTAGACTTGGTGTCACGACATGATGTCCAGTCCTGTATACATCTGGACACAAGTTGTCTGAGCAGTAGTTGTCCACAAGACTGCTCAGCCTCCAGCCAGTCCTGCAGAACCTATGAGCCAGGATTAAACACCTGACCGTGATGCACGTCTCTCCACGTGCATTATCAGGAATACATACCTTACACATTCGCATAGTGGCAGCCGAATATAGGGTGC
>NC_056739.1:837534160-837694160 GCF_019279795.1 Protopterus annectens
ACCCTACAGCATTACGCAGTTACAGAATGCGCTACTAAGATTACTGGGACACAGCACTCACAGAGGTGTATTTGTAGATGGGTGACATCATCGGACTTGCTAATGGTGGGTATAAGAAATGTATGGGGTGTGAGCAGTATAAAAAGCATTATTTGTCCTCAGGAAAACAGGGACATACACACACATACACATAGCAAGTGTGGGACTAGAACACCAACTTAACTACTTTATTATACTACAGCATTACGCAGTTACAGAACACGCTACCGAGATTACTGGGACACAGCACTCCCAGAGGTGTATTTGTAGATGGGTGATATCATCGGCTTTGCTAACGGTGGGTATAAGAAATGTATGGAGTGTGAGCAGTACAAAGGCATTACTCAGTCCTCAGGGAGACACACACACGGCAAGTGTGGAACTTGAACACCAACCTAACTACTTTATTACACTACTGCATTACGCAGTTACAGAACGCTCTACCAAGACTACTGGGACACAGCACTCCCAGGGGTGTATTTGTAGATGGGTGACATCATCAGCCTTGATAACGGTGGGTATAAGAAATGTATGGAGCGTGAGCAGTATAAAAGCATTACTCAGTCCTCAGGCAAACGGACACACACACACACACACACACACACACACACACACACACACACACAGCAAGTGTGGGACTAGAACACCGACCTAACTACTTTATCACACTATAGCATTACTCAGTTACAGAACGTGCTACCGAGATTACTGGGACACAGCCCTCCCAGAAGTGTATTTGTAGATGGGTGACATCATCGGCCTTGGTAACAGTGGGTATAAGAAATGTACGGAGTGTTGGCAGTCTAAAAGCAATTTAGAGTCCACTGGCAAATGGGGACAGACATACACACACACGCCAGTGTCGGATACGGAACACCTGCCTATTTACAGATTACTATTGCAATACTACATACATACGAATCGCGCCACATAGGCTACACATGTCAAGGCTGTCATTATGACCGTCTGGGAATGCGGACACCAACAGGGATGCTGGCAGTTAAAATGTACATACCTGTGAACCTGTGTGTTTAAAGTATGAATCCATCCTGACCTGGAGTATGCCCATCTGTGGAATGGACAACTACTACCACTATACAGGGTTACAATGGCCATGTCCATACACAGAGGCACATAACCGACACAAGTTGTCACTGGGCATGCTCACACACCTAGTAGCACAGGGCTGTTCGGAATGCTCTATATGTCCATCTACACAAGGATATACTGAGCATGCTCATACACTTAGTAGCACAGGGGGCATGCTCACACACTTAGTAGCATAGGGCTGGTCAGAATGCACTACTATGTGTCCATCTACACAAGGATATACTGGGCATGCTCATACTCTTAGTAGCACAGAGTTGACTGGGATGCACTCTGATGCTAAACATGGAGGGCCACAGTGGCCATGCTATTACAGGTAGACGTAAAGAACACATTGTAATGGGCTCTGGTGTTAGTCATTGTCATTGTTAGCGGGAACGCTGCTCTACATATATTTGACACCGGTCTTTTACACAGCAGCTGTCATTCTGGGATGACATGGCTGACAGTAGGCAGGCCTTTGTCACATATTACATGCATCCATGATACAAGGGAGTGTGGATATTACCCAAGTTGCATCTGCCCACACAGTGCCATTCCAAGGCAAATGTCCTAAACACAGGTTAACTCCCATACACCTACAGAACAACTGCATTGTTTTCTTATGCTAACCAGTGCTAGATGTGTAGCGTCCATATTCACAGCTGGCCACTGGAGATCCAACAATGGGGAGTACTGACATCTGTGCAGTGAGGAACATCTGGCTGATGTCCCTGTAGTGCACAATAGCACTACCACCATATACCTCAGAACCTAGCACTACAACCATATACCTCAGAACCAGACATGTGGGCCATAACACAGGTATGAATGACTCCAGGTGGTGTACCCACATACATAAAGGCCACTCACATGTACTGACCAGTCCCCCCATGAAAAGCATCACAGATGAGCCATGTGAAGGACACAGTGTCACATGCTGCATTCTAGGATGTAAATTGCAGACACCACCATGCCCTCGGACCACCAACAAGCAACCATACATGTTGTATGACAGATAAGTACACCACCATTTGACCCTTGACCTGTGTACTGTACTAAGCTCTACATCAACTGTAGACAGTGCACATGTACTGACACAGTTGCATCATGTGTTATGCAATGCAATGATACCACTGTCTGTGACCAGGTCAGCTGTACACATACCAAGGGCCCTCAGTACTTTCCACCATTAGCAGATGTCTGTTGCTGTACACCAGTACACACCCTCATGTATGGATATGACATACATGTACCTGCCCTGGGTATGTACATGCCACACACACAACATACCTGTAAATAGCATAGCTGCTGTAGTCCTTTGTGCAAGCAGGTGGCCACAGCCATTACACACATGCACATGGAATGTAGGTCCATGGCTGCTGAATGCTAACAGTACATAAGGTGTGATATCAATGTTGACAGAGGTAACATCCCTCTGTACTGGTCACCCATCGTATCATACAACAGTCCATGTGTCATGTATGTCATTACACATATCCACCAATTGCAATGTCTACTAACATGACCAAATGTCAGGATTGTAGGACCTATACACCTGTATATGTAGTGTTGTGCATTCAGATAACATGCATGTGCAGTTGCTAATGCATGCAGGTGGCGTGTATCCTAGTACATCATGCAGCTGCAATGCAGCCTCAACATTGCCAACTGTATATGGTGATATGCTGAATGTACAGAAAGATGTACCACAGGTATGGACAGATGTGTTGAAATAAGTAAGTGTCGGGGCATCTTTGCAGATGGATGTTTGCTGTGGACAGCTCACAGGTGTGTCACAAGTGGTCCTACAATACCCTGTGTAACCAGTAAGCAATGGTTTCATTAATTGAAGGACATAACACACAACTTAGACAGCGGTCAGGGTGACAGCGAAGGTAAATCACTTGACACCTGTTAATAGATATGATGTCCCTAGTGCATATATCAGCACTGTTGTGGTTGTGTGTGTGTCCATATATGTCACATATTGTGGGGAATACATCTCAATTGTTACTCACTTTCCTGTATACTAGTGTACACATCTGTACAGAATGCAATGTAGAAAGAGGACATAGGCAGGGGTGTGTATCTCACACATGTGAGGTATTTGTAGGTGCATGACATAGGTGTATTAATTACTGAATGCCACAGTGTGTGTATGTAGGGCTGACTAGTCCCTGGGGTGAGGATGTATGTTACCATACTGAACTGATAAGACCCTTCCCACCATCCAGGTGATGCATTCAACTATCCGTGTTGATGTCCCCAATCTTAGGCTGTACTGACTACCTGTACATCTGTATTCTCTGTGGTGCATCATGTAGGTGCACAGAACTGTAATGATGATTTGCACATAGGCAGGGGTGCTCATCCCACCAGTAGCAACTGTGTGCGAGTGCGTGTTACTGTGTTGGTGAAGCCATGAGTGTGTGTGTGTGCGTGTGTGTGTGTGTGTGTGTGTGTGTGTGTGTGTGTGTGTGTGTGTGTGTTACCGTGTCACTGAATACATGTGTGTCAATACCTGAGTGTGTGGGTGCAGTTTTGTGTTGTACCTGTGATGTCACCCTTTATGGATGTCACGTCTGTGGCCACAGTAGCTTAATATACAGCTATCATGCTCTTGGAATGGTAGACATGTTTGTAACGTGGGACATTCCCACTGGTATGTAGCAGCTACATGGTGCATGCTGGTATATTCATACATGCCTGTGAGTAGTCCACATTGACATATGGGACACTTAACTGAAAACAATGACATCCACCGGCATGTGTAATTAGACCTGAAAAAGGATAGCAGAACATCATGACCAATATGCGTTTACTGTTGTTACACAAGACACATACTGTTAAAAGTATTGTACACCTGTACTACATGGTATATCTGCTGCCTGTCAACAGTCCTCAACATTTGTAAACTACACATATCATGCTAGTCTGTTCACCCTGTGCATCAGACCATATGAGCATGTCCCTGCACTGATGGTGTGGATGTCAGGGATGCGGCACAGGCATCGGCATATGCACAGGGTGTTAATGTTTGCCAGAGGCCTAGGCTGCACTGTTGTTACACAAGACACATACTGTTAACAGTATTGTACACCTGTACTACATGGTATATCTGCTGCCTGTCAACAGTCCTCAACATTTGTAAACTACACATATCATCCAAGTCTGTTCACCCTGTGCATCAGACCATATGAGCATGTCCCTGCACTGATGGTGTGGATGTCAAGGATGCGGCACAGGCATCATCATATACACAGGGTGTTAATGTTTGCCAGAGGTCTAGGCTGCACTGTTATTACACAAGACACAAACTGTTAACAGTATTGTACACCTGTACTACATGGTATAGCTGCTGCCTGTCAACAGTCCTCAGCATTTGTAAACTATGTGTATCATCCTAGTCTGTTCACCCTGTGCATCAGATCATATGAGCATGTCACTGCACCGATGGTGTGGATGTCAGGGATGCGGCACAGGTATCATCATATGCAAAGGGTGTTAATATTTGCCAGAGGCCTAGGCTGCACCATTGGATGACATCATGTGTGTGGGTTTGGGCCTTTGATCTAATTGGGTGTATGTGGATGTTATGCATGTGTGTGTTGCGGTGCCCTACATATGGGTCCAGTGTGTGTGTATGTCTGCACACAATTCTCCCATGTGTCTGGCCTACACAGTGTATTATTGACAGCTGCAGACTGTACAGGTGAGGTTTTACAGTTCACGGTGTCCGGCCATGGACGTGTGACCTGTGCCTGCCAGGGGATGCACAGGCACTACCAAACAGAGGTGCAGATTGGGTACTGTCTGATGTCACTAGTCCACTGGATTCATGTCCCTGTTGGGACCAAATCGGGCCATGTGCACATGGCATGCTGTATCATGGTGTGGACAGCACAGCACCAGATGCACTGCTGCTGCTACCACCACTGTGGGAGCGTGCATGTGAGGTAGCTCGTACACGTAGGCCTGACACAGGTGATGTAGCAGGCCTACATCCACGTGCCCGATGCCTCACTCCTACCAGATGTTCCAACACAGACAGCTCACACTCATGGATTGTCATGCCATGGTCAAGGACTCCAACTATGTCACCCAACCATCTATCCAAAGCATCAGCAATCTGCTGTTGAGCATTTACCATTGCTAGATGCTGTTGTTTAAAGAACAGACAGCAGCCCTCTGTAGCCTCTGATCTTCTCTGTTGTGCCATTCAGCATGTGCTGTGCCTCCATTACAGCCTGAAACATGCGTCTGGTGACACCAGCTTCTGTGGTCTGTCGTGCAGGAGCATGTTGGCCAGAGGTCCTCCTATGAGCAGCACTGGCCACGTGCCTGTGTGGGGCACCACTAGTAGTTTGACTGACACCATGGTGTGCAGGCACACCTTCCATAGCCCCACACTTTCTTGTACCAAGCTACCACGCACCAAATGTCCTTCCTCTATGGCCACTGGTGATGGGGTATGTGCAGGTATGGGATCTGTGTGCAGGGATGAGATGGATGTAGATGGAATGGTAACCAATGGCACAGTTTCAGCCCCTGACAACTCTGCCTGTGTCCCAATCATACATTCATCATCTCCACTGCTAGATTCTATGGGGACACTAACTTCTAATGTACCGCAGGAGTGCAACGCACCTACATCACCTGTGAGGGCAGACAAGAACTGTGCATTACAATCTAAACAATAGACACACACACGCATGTGATATGACTGAAGGCATGCAACATGCATGTGATATAGCAGATGGCTGCAGCGCAGACAATAATAGTGGTAGTTATCATACATCCCTAGCTTGCACACAATAGCATGTATGTGTCATAGCAGACAGCATGCAAATTATACAATCATAGTAGTGGTTAGCATATATCCCTGTGTTACACCATGTGGACCAGCACAGGTTAACAGTACACCTGCCTGATGTGTGGCATATGACCTTGATAATCACATGTAGTATGACATGTGATCTGCTGATGTGTGCAATGACATGCATACATGTTTAACACAATGGTGTCCTATCAAATATACAGTGGGGCAATGGTGTACCAATTCAGTGTTGTCTGTCCACCCTACAGATATACTGCAAATTTAGCTGATGTGCATGGCTGTTGCAGGGAATCATCAGCTATACAGTGTGAGTTACAGACAGGGCTCATAGCCATGGATTCAGATACAATACATATATACTGTGGAATGTGACCCACATCACAGAGGTGTATACACACTAAACCATGATGTGGAAGTTGTGACACAGGTCACTGATGGGTATATGGATGACATCCCTACACATCTGCAACCATATTGCTGCAGCCTGGCAACTATGGCCAGATATGGCGAACACGTTGGTACACCATGTCCCATATGATATCTGTGTACCACACACACACACACACACACACACACACACACACACTCACACACGAGGAGCTAATATGGCATGTATGTCCATCACCAGCAACGGGAATGTACTGTATCTGTGGCCTGATGTGGATACTGTACAGGTGACTGATGTCATGTTGCAGCACCCTCAAGATGTTCAACACATCTTATGTGGTGGATTGATGTTACACCTACACATGATGTGCACAGGCCTGTAGGACGTCTAGTGTTCCACATCTACATTATGACCATTATACAAAGGCCATGGCCAAACCATGTGTAGCCATTGTATGGCAGGGTGTGCACACAAGCACAACACGTCTACTGTGTGTGTTGCCCCATGTCTCTGGCCATCCTCCATGGCCATGTGTGTACATGTGTTGTCCAAATTATAGTGATGGGCATCTATTTCACATGTCTGTGTTGTTCCATATGACATATATGCTCCACTGACAACAGGGTTATGCAGATAAAGGGTGGTATGTGGGATATGTTTTCAGGTTAGGTAGGCAGTGTAGCAGCCAGGCCAATAGATGTCATGGGCATGTCAAGATAGCACATCACATTGTGTGACATTCATAGCAGGGCTATGACCCACACTGGTGAAACCTGTGTGCTGGCCATACTCCAGCCCACTGTGTAGTACTGTTTGTATTCACCACATGTGTAGATCAGATCTGTTGTACGTTCCTAAAGTGAACAGCACCTCCACCATTGTATGCACAGCTGTCAACACATCTGGCAATAAAGTTTGTGAGGATTCATGTTGGTGAGTTGATTCACATAGTTTGCAAGTGTTGCACATGGATAGTCATTGTGATGCATTGCAGGTCCAACTTGTATATTGTGACAGGACCATACATTATGTGTACATGTTGTGAATGACCACATGGCAGATAGATTGGTGCATTATGGTTCCTGATAAATAATAACACTCTCATCTGCAATGGGCTGTTGTCACAGCAGAATGCCAGAGGTACGTAAATAGGAGTAACACAGCAATATGAGCATAATCCACCCCTGTATAAAGGCTACAGGGAGCAATGTGCATAACACATACACCAGTACATTAGACTATACTATGGTGTATGCACATGTGTGCATACACAGAGTAGCATACTATAGTATGTGGCATGTGTGTAAACATGCCTTGCATATGATGTTTCATTACATATTGTACAGTGACACATGCAGCTATATGGAATATAGTTGTTATAGGTGCAGTACTGACTTACCAGACAACTCCAGGCTCAGTGGTTGAGAGACACCCACCTCCACAATATCGGCTAAGGCTTATGGATGTGGTTCTGCAGGTGTCCCAAGGTTGGCCAGTAGCTCCTCGGTACATGTGAGTGAGGGCTGGGTTGGTGGTCCACCACCTGTTGCACCTTGTTCCTTGGCGATTGCATTCGCACGTTGTTTTGTCCATCTAATGAGGTCTGTACAGTGTCTGCGCACCTGCTGGTATGTGCAGTTGTGGCCACCTACATCATTAACCCTCCTACGAAGTTCCATCCATAGGGCATCCCGCTGCTGTGCATCCTGTGGCACATTGCTGAACAGGATGTCATGATTGTCGAGTAGGTATGGGATGAGGGCCTCATCCTCCAAGCGTGTAAAAGGGGGAAGCCTTGCACGCGGCATACCTGGAAAACATAATGATGGAGACAGGTCACTGTACCTCAGAGACATACAGAGCTACAGCTGAACATACATGTGTATCACATTAATTCAGTTTAAATAGCTGTATTTGCAAACCTGCATGACACTGACATGTTTGTGTCACACACATGTGACACTCAATGTTGAGTGGATATTATCACCATATATGTATGTGTGTCACCTGATTACATTGCTCATACTCCATGTGGTTGCTGTCTTGATGTGGACATGTCTGTTTGCCTGTACTGGTGTTCCTACCTATCAGCACATGGCTGGATGTGTCCACATTAATGCAGTTGACCTTGATGCAGTGTATATGTCACATATAAGGACTTACACTGCCTTAACAGACATGACCTGTGACCCTGCAGACATGCTCACATAAGGTTTTACATGTATGTGTTCTGCCATATACATCTACACGGCACTGTACAGTGATTCAACATCCTGCCATGTATCACCTGTGTTGTATATGTGATACACATGGGACACTGGCTAGCCAGATGGTATTAGCAGGGATGGATATCAACTATAGCATGTACAGTCAAAGTCAACTAGTGGGCTATATGCCATGGGCCATGTATGCATCTAGGATGAAAGGTTACCTGGCAGTAGCTGACAGGTGGGTCTGTGGGGCCCGGTGGAGCAGTGCCACATTACTGATCCACAGGGTTAATGATACATATACCATGCGTTACCATGCGGTCATCACACCAAGTCTGAGAGTGGAGCAATGTGCAGTTTTGACGGACAGGAATGCATAGTATGGCAGGACTATGTCAAGTGTATGGGACAAGGATCTGTCCAGCATGTGGTAGGTGGATGTCCATGAAGTATGTGTTTGAGATCAGGATGAGTATGTGTAGCATGTCCGACATCACTGGGTTGGACATGGACTTATTCAGGGTATGCATCATGCTACATAGTGGAGATGGGGAATGGGAAGGCTGGTGTAGGTCATCTGTACATGGCCAATACCCCTTAAAGGAAATATGTGATCTCATATGGGTCACTTGAGTGTTCTGTATGGCTGGACAATGATCTCTATATTTATGAATGGCACCCAATCATTATTAGGGTTGCCACATATGACTCCCTAACAGGTGTGGTGACGTAGCTATCACAGGAAAGACAATTGCCCAGCTGCATCCCTCACACACAAGTGTCCATTATGTTGACCGCTGCCTAGGTGGTAGTTCATGGGTACACGGTTATTAACATAGGGGTGACAATGCGAGTCAGCTATTGCTCCTAGGTCATAGTCATTTGCATACTTCAATAGGCAGATGCCTTCTGTTTGTCTGTGAGGTATGGACTACAATGAGGGGAATAGAATTCATTAACCCTGACATACTGTAGCTGCCACTGGTGTGATGATCACATATTATTCGGATACCTTCTGTAGTGTTGGTTCTGCCAGCAGTCCTGTTGCAAAACAATCCTGTGACATAGAAATGTACATCTAGTATACTGAGTGTAGGGGGTACAAAGTATGGCTGATGATGTCCTATGACCTGGTAAGGTTATGATATGCAGTGTGATATCAACCATACTGTCATCTACATCTGCACTGCTGACATCACTTAAGTGATCAAGGTTCATGGCCTTCCAGACCAGACTCAGCAGGATAGTAGTGCAGTACTTCCCATTATCAGTGGTGTCTCCCTCTTTGTGGGTTGTGATACCTGTTGGTGTGCACCATTCAGTGTGTACACAACCTGACATTGTGCTATGTTTTACATGATGTGTATGTGGAGAGCATCTTCTTTTGCCATATGTGTATGATACAACCTGTGATGTGGGCAGGTCCCATGTAGACTGAGTGCAGCTTGTACCTGCATAGTTGTGGGTACAGCAGCCCTGTGGTGTACATGGATATATGCTTGTGTACCTGTTGGGGGGAGGGGGCCATGTGTTTATATTATCCAAGACCCTATCTGGATTGCTTATTCATGCTAAGCACTTGTTCAGGACTTGTAAACACTACGTAAGCTAATAATTGCTATAGCACTCAATCTTCCACATCACCTACAGGTAAGGGTGAACAGGTTTTGTACATACTTTTCTCACTTGTGTAGAGTAATGTAGCTCTTGTACTCACTTTCCTCACTTATCTAGGTGAATGTAGTTCTATATTCAGGCATGTCCAAGAGTCAACTGCCAATGTTCTCACCTGTCTATCTGATGAATCTGGACATCTTGAGGCAATGTACACATTGATTCAAGTACACAGACAAGCCTCTCCGCCTACCACCCAGCACTACAACCTGTGACAGATGCAGTCATCTAGCCAAACTGGAGGTAAAGGTCTCTCCAACCAAGCCTGACCCTGACTGTCATGTGGAGAAGGTACACAGTCGCACAACACCACACTCATCACATAAGTCTCACTGAATCTACCCCACCATTAACTGGGAAAACTACTTGTGTACCAACACATTAGCTCAACGGTTTCTGGAATTCATAAACACCAATGCCCTGACTCAACATATCCACACACCCACCAGGGGCAACAATATCCTAGACCTAGTCATTACCAACATGAGTGACTGGTGCTCTACATGTGAAGCCAACTCCTCGTTGGTCCCATCAGACCATGTGCTGAACACCGTTGATATCCACATCCCGCACCTACCCCCCATTAAGGGAATCACAGTATAATATGTCTACAAGGCCAACTACATGCTTCTCAAGACAGACGTGGTGAACATCATGACACCCATGCAGATGGACAGTACTGTTACAACTGCTGAATCCTACACAAATGCACTCTATAAGCACTTACAGGAGTGCATGGCTTGTGCTATCCCAAACAGAACCAGGATGCTATACTCATAATTAACTAAACCAATCTGGTGGTCCCTTGCCATAAACATATTGTACTACAGGAGGACGACACTGTTGCAAATGAGAGTACAATACCATGCATGGAGGAGATCCCTGGCCAGCCTCAGTAAGAAGGTGAGATCCCTTATAAGATCCTCCAAAGCTAGCTATGAAAACTATAATGCAACTAATACCAACAACAACCACAAAGCATTCTATAGCTATGTCACATATCTCCATGTCAACAACCAGATCTGCTCTGAGTTACAGCACAAAAGCACGAACATTACAGAAACAACTGATACTGGCAACATCCTGGCAGATCCCTCTCAAAGCTACACACTCTAAAGGCAATATCACAGCATCTATGGGACCGGACAACATCCCAGGCTGCGTTTTACATGAACTTCAGATCGCACTGTCTCCCCACCTACACACCATGTTCAATAATAGCCTCACATCGGGCATAGTGCCCCCTGAATGGTGCACAGCAATAGTTATCCCACTCCACAAAGGTGGCACCACAACGGACCATGGGACCTATTTCCCTATAGTCCTGACTAGCCTGGTCTGCAAGGCTATAGTGCACATCATGGATCACTGTCACAGAGACATTGGGTACCTCCCAACCTTTGACCCCTCCCTGTTTGGCATTGTTAAGGCTGGACCATGCCTCCTAAACCTGGTGGACTTCTTAGAGACAGTTACCAAGGCATTAGATGAGGGTAAGGAGGTCCACACAGCCTACCTAGATCTCTCATAGGCTTTCAACACCATTCCTTCTGGTATTATCAACATACCCATCCTCCTGAACATTAACCCCTATGTCATGTGATGGTTTGCAAAGTGGCTCACAGACAAAACCCACACAGTGGGAGTTGCATACCCTAGGTCTGACTGTATACCAGTTACAACTGGTGTCCCCCAGGGCTCAGTCCTAGGACCCCTCATGTTCGGAATATACTTCTCTGACATACAGACAAGCACAGGAGGGCTTTGGCTGAAAAGGTTTGCAGACGACTGCAAACTAGGGGACATAATTGTTTCCCCAGCTGTTACAGACACCCTCTGGAAGGGTCGCACTGAGATGGATACCTGGTGTTAATATCATGGCGTCAAGCTGAATGCCTAAAAGTACATAGTCATCCCCTTTGGATATAACTAATTACCAGTGGACTACCACATAGGTGCTAGTCCCCTACACACAGAAAAGGTAATACAGGATCCAGAAACCCCAGTAGATAGCAATCTCTCCTTCGATACCCGTAATGACAAGGTGGTTAGAATATCCTTCTACATGGCCCCCCTAATCTTTAATGGGTTCGCATCCAGATCAGAGGGGCCATTGTGACTCTACACATGTCATATTAGACCCATTAAAGGATACAACACACCATTTGGGATATGCCTTACAAGACAACTGCAACAGCTTGGAAGACCACACCAGTACAACACCAAGAGGATTACTGACCTCAAACAGATGACCTATGCAGCCCAACCCACGAAACTCCAGCTGTACTCAGTTGCATACTGCATACTCACAGGTGATCTCTGCTTGACAGACAAGGCCCATGTCCAACCCTGTATTGCTGGATATGCTCCACCTAAACAGAAGCCCCTGAGAGCCACATGCTCTAGGGATATACACCTAACCACAACGATGAGTAGGACGTGCTGGACAGATAGATTCCTGACCCGGACACTCCCTATGCTTTGGAATGTGATTCCAATGTACATCAGGCAGGGCCCCTCATGAGCACTCTTCAAGGGAAACCTTGATGTGTGGATGGGAGACAGACATGTAACCTGGGGATCACTGCAGTGGCTCTGCTGGACAGAGGCACAGGGAACTATTGGCTCTGCCATTCAGAGGCACAGGTAACCAACCTATGGGGGTGGCGAAAGACAACACATGCTAGCTAGGCTTACAGATACCCTTGGTAAGACAGCCTAGTACCTACCTTTGCACATATTACATGTCTTATGTGCATGGATAGTTAAATAGCTCTTCCATTTTACTTTGCTATCATGCTGATAAACTGTTGGCTCACTAAAAGACATATGTATCCTGTTATTGTGTATTGTAAATGCCAATTGACATAACTAATGTTTGCCTACCATTACAATAATGCTATGTGGCTTGTAATACATATCTGCCTACAATACTGTACATTACACAGTTATTGGCACAATATCCCAGAATGCAAAACATACTTGCACAGTGGCCCAACCTTCCACATGTTATTCTCTGTATTACACCCATACATATGGCTGCAGTTACAATATATCAACATATACTATCCCCTGTTATAGCACATACTTGTTGGACCAGCCCTGCCACTGACGTCGGCTGGTGAGGAGTATTTCTGTTCAAAGCCCTTATATAGCATCCCTTGTGGTGTATGCGGTGTTTGTCTTGTGAACTACAGCAGTACACACAAATACTACAAGCGTTACTATGCTCAACAATACATCACTACAAGATAACTGTTTCCACTATATGGATTGCGTGCACTTTAAATACTACAGAAAGGTACTACATACACAGACATACTGACTGTTCTACATACCTTATTAGTAACCCGAGGTGTTGTTAACTGTTGATTCAATCCTTTTCGGTTTGTGTTTCAATGTTCTTTGTAATGTTCCACTGGTATATACGGATGGTTTGAATGTGTGATAACACATCCTTTTCTAGTTACATATTGGTAACATGTGGTATCCTGTCCACCAATTGCTGTTCCAAAGTAGTTAATTGGATGCACATCAGCTGTGCAGCTACTCCATTAGCCGATACCATGGCAACAGTGGTGTATAAGTGAGTACTCCTTTTGGGCGTTGTCCGTTTGCCTTACTTTCGAGGGAGACAGCCTAGGCGATATACTTCAACAGCTATATGGAGACACACAGAGACATATTAGCTTCATGATTCCCATGGACTGTGTGTAATGGCTAGACAATTTAGTTCTACATGTGAGTACAGCTGTTATATTTCGGAACAGTGCTACTTATGCAGGGTTTGTTTGTACCTGATACTTCTGCAGATTTTTAAGTCTGGCAAGGATGTTTGGCCAGCTCAAGGCCATATGGCTATGCATGAGCTGTTATGTGGTGTACAGTGTGCTCAGCAGACATCCTTGATTTGGTGTACAAGTGTAGCATACTGTGCTGTTACTCACTAATTGCTAACACATCTCGGTGTATGCACAACCCTCTGAAACGGGATTAGTGCAAACAAACCCTATTACATCAGCAGCTATTCCATTGTATAACAGCAGCTATTTCACATAGGGCCATGTTAGTGTGTCTCTGACAAGGTATGTTAAGGCTTCTGCAGATGTCATACAATGTGTGAATGATTTGTGATGTTATTACAGTTTGTATTGTAATATGTTTGAGTGTGGGGGTGATGTTGGTGGGTGTGCTTAGCAGATGCAGGTGTGCAGGAACTGCATTTATACATAATCGCTATGTGCATGAAGGTTCCTTCCCTATTTGAACACCTATCCTTTTGTGGACTAATACAATGGTAATTGCAGGCTGATTCATTAAGGCACAGTTATGTGGTTCCTGTATAGCATGCAGGTGATGTTAGTCCTTGAATCCCTTCGGTAATACATCTGAATGTAATAACATTTTGCTACATCATAGCTGTGTATTTCTGTCATAGGTATTTGCAGTCATCGTAGTTGTGCTGGTGACTAACCCTCTTTGGTTAGGGTTGCCACCTTTTCATATATCCATAGTGGGTCCTTTTCGGGACACACATCTGATTTTACAGGCCAACACAAACCCACGGTCAGTACAAGGGATAGAACTTTGCTTTCTTGCCTAATTATAAGCTTATTCTTGTAGCAGTTTAGTTGCTTATCCTGTTTCCTGTACCATGAAGGTATTTTAGATACAGAAATAACTATTGTATGCAACTATTACAGTACATCTGGGGCATAATTATGTCCTACAATCCCAGGACATTTGCCACGTTTAATATATTTGGGCAGGACACAACTGCCCAAAGAGGGAGTGTCCCTCGCAAAGTGGAACAGGTGATAACACTATCATTGGCTCATGTCCATAGCACATATTTGTAATGGTCCAAAACTGATCTTTCCTTTATTAATCTAGAACAGAACAATATGGATAAAATGGATCAGCAGACCCAGTACCACCAATGCAGCTTCTTCAGATTTTTTTTGATTGAAAAAGCACTTCTTTTATACAAAAGACATCAAGCTTAACAAGTGTCAATTAACTAAATAAATCAATAATGCAATTAAAATAGCTAAAGACAGCTAAAAGGTGTATATCTCCGTAAGCATAAACTGCGTGTTGTAATGGTGTATAGGCATATACTCTCCATATCCACTGTTCATAAAGGTTGGTAGTGGCGGAATGTGTGATTGCTATGGTCTATGTTATACACATATGTGAACACTTCAACCGCTGTGTACAGGAGACCTAAGGAATCCTGAAACCACAGTGTTCCGACACACATAGTACCAGGACCAGACTCTCATACCCCACATTACCGACATCAACAGTAACTCACGAAGGTAACACGAACATGGAACACACATATGCACACACAGACACACTGCTACCCAACACATCCAAACAAACCATCCTACACTACGTATGAGTAGGTGGCCAAGCCCCCCTACACCCCCCATGTAGGTGTCTGCGCCCCCCACACCACCCCCTACTTTAATATTCTACATCCTAGGTCGCACAAACAGACGCACAAAGCTAACCCACAACCACACATTACAGTCCCCCAAGAACACACACCACACACAGAACACACACTTACACACACTACAGCCCTAAGAAACACACGTACACACAGTAACCTACCCAAACCGCAACACCAGAAGCGCTGACTAACTATCCATTAACATCGTGAGATTACACCTCGTGCACCTGGTGTTTTGGTACTGTGTTCTTTCGGACCTTAAGCCTCAGGATTACTCATGTCAGTATGTAAAGCAGTCGGTATGTGATAGGTATCCCATTTATATATACCTCCATGGTTATGTAGATGTTGTTAACCTATCTATATATCTACATATATATGTATATCCCCATATATCGACATATCTCTTTCTCTCTCCCTCTCTCTCTATATATATGATGATGTATACATATATATATATATAAAACATACACCTTTCATTGTGTACATGCCTGTTTGTCCTATTTCAACACATTCCTGCCTTTTGTGTTTTATCCTGTCAGTATACACAACTGCCATTGGTACATCTCAGGTAGCTTAGTGGTATGTAATTGTGATGAACGTGCACATGATTGCATGTGCTAATCCTGGCAGTGATATCTTACCTCTCAGAGCAGGCACTGGTAGTGCAAGGGAGATTAATGCACATTTCAGCAGTTGTGTGTTCCACATGTTTATTATTCTGTGGAGAACTACCTATATATGCAAGCTGTGTTTAAGGTATACTATGTAACATGTACACATCTGTGAAGATTCCTGTCAGGGATACTCCCCATTATTTGGAACTACATCCCTGATTACATTATACAAAACCCCTCACTGACACTCTGGGGAATCCTTGCAGAGTGGGTGGTGAATGGTAGCTACACCCCAGGGATCCCGCAAGTGGTTCTGCTCCACAGAGGGACAGTTAGTTGATCGATGGGGTGGCGACAGCAGACATGTTTTGCCTATGCTTATGAGTGGCCTCGACAGTTGGGCATGTACCTACCTATGTATCTATGAACCTATACATACAGTATGGACACATGCTGATAGCTTAATTTACTGTTCAGGTATTGACTTACCTTTTGCCAATGGCGGTTGTGTGTACAATAGTTGAGGGCTACCTATGTAGGATGCACACAGTAGGCTACCTATACATGACAATTTACAGGTGGTCGTGTGTGTGTGCCATCCATGTTTGCTGTGTGTGCAGGTGGAGAAGGGTGTCAGTCCATGAGTGCCTACACTGTCAGTGTGTGTGCTATACGTTCCCTCTTTGCCAAGGCATGGGCATACTGGGCACGCCTCCGCCTGCCTACTGGGGCTAGCACAGGGTGTTCATGGTCTGAGTCCCCTTGTGCCTGTGGGTCCCTTGGCAATGGTGGTGGGCTGTGAGGGCCTTCACCATTATGACCCTGCTGCAGCTGTTTCTGCAGGATCATATTGTGTAGCATGGCACATACTATGAAGACATGGGCACACGTTCCTGGAGACCAGATAAGTCCAAGCAATGGAACCGTGATTCCAGCATCCCAAGCACATGCTCTATGATGATTCTGGTTTCTGCATGTGCCTCATTATGGCGTTCTTGCGTGGCTGTGTGTGCATTTCTGATGGGAGTCATCATCCACAGTTCCAGTGCATAGCCAGCATCCCCCACCAGGTGGCCATATGGGATGTCCCCCCTGGCAAATACCTGATACAGCTGTGAGGCATGCCAGATGTGGGAGTAGTGATAGCTTCCAGGACTGCCAGCACACACATCCATGATAATGCCCTGGGCATTGCACATGACCTGGCAGTTGATGGAGGGGAATCCCTTGCAGTTTATGTAGTGCCTACCCTGCTCACCGGGTGGTGACTTGATGTGTATGTGCGTGCAGTCTATTGCACCCAGTACCTCCGGATAGTCCACCACACGGTGGAAGAGATGCATATTGCTGGCCAACTCCTCCTGCGTTCGGTGGAAGTATATGAGCTCATTGGCATGTGGTAACATGGCATCCAGGAACTGGTGGAATACCCTGGATGCTGATGCCTGTGAGATCCCCATGATATCCCCAGTTGGCCTTTGGAAGGTACCTGTGGCTAGTATTCTTAAGCTTACACATACCTTCATGTCCACTGTGATGGGTTCCCCTCTGTTACTTCTGTCTCTGAGGCATGGCCGGCACAGCTCAACAAGGTGCTGCATGATGTCCCTGTCCACCCTGTAATGCTCTACTATCTCCAGATCATGTAGCCCCTAGTAGGTTACCCTGGGTCTGAACACTTGTCTTCTCCTCCTCCAGTGCCTGAGATGGTTGTCAGCATCATCCTCCAAACCACCGTCAGTCCCCAACACATGCTGGTGAATCAAAGCTATGGCAGCCCCTAACATATACATATTAAAAGTTCCCCGTCTGTATACACCAGTGGTGCAGAGTGTCTGGGAATACACAAGTGTGTGTGTGTGTGTGGGGGGCTTTCACACCTTATACTATTGTGCAATGGATGATGCTGGTGTAATTAGGTGTGTTTGTGCTATTCCAGCTGCAGGGTATCTTAATTATTGGTTTTACAGCAGGTACTGCTATTGTTGGGCCTTTGGTGTTGACTTACGCTTGTCTGCCGTGATTCATCTATTACCCTTTACTTCTATTTTCAACCAGATTCATCTCCCATTGTCAGGCATGCATCCAGCTGCTGCCTTTCTTGTTTTGTGCTTCCACAACCCAGGATTGTGTTGGGAAATGTGTTATGTAGCTGATCTACAGCAAGTTTGCTTTGTTCTGCTGTGACAGTTCTCTTTTCTTTGCTGTACGGCACCTCCCCTTTCCTGTTCTGCAGGTAGCTGATAGCAGCCTTGTTAGCTATTGTCTATGGCCCACTGTGAGTTTCTAGGTGTTAATTACTCATTTGTACTCCAATTACCATGCTGCAGCATTTCCTTATTGTCTTCCCGTATTCTTCCTGTTTGAGCTGTGGTGTGCGCTGTGCACATCCGTTTACCGGGTTTCGTGCATGTTTTCATCCATGTTCACATGAACTTTCAGTTACCTTGTGTGCTCTCAGCTAAGCAAAGCTATGGCTACTTCCACACCCCTATCCTATGGCTTTGCTTAGCAACACACAACACGGATTAGCACTGATCCAATGTGCTTACAGCTACAGTGTCGTGCCCCTCTCTTGATGTCATGTTTACCTCCAGGCCACTCCTCGGTGTTGTAACACTACGCCGTGTGGTACATCCTTATGCCGGTGGGACATTTGCGATTCAGTATTACTTGACTCATTTGCATGGCATTGACTGCTAATTCCTAGTTACCGCATGGAACACTGTCACAGACCCTTAGCAACCCTTGCGCCATGGTTGTGGTGTAGCATGCGTGCCATTGATTATTATGGGGATATCATGAATTGCATTACATTACAGTTTTATGACATCTAAATATATTTTCCTTATGATCCCATTTGTGCACCGATGCACTGCGGTTTTACTTTGCGTTGGTGTGGCCATGAAATTAAATGTTATTTTTTTATATGTTATGCATGTTGTTTTATGCCATTGCCTATATATTTAGCCATTGGCATATATTAATATTATAATACATAAGTTTGGTCCGCTTTCATGGCTCCGATTTTATGTTTGACAAAATGTAAACCATTTTTTTGGGTTTACATTTCTACATGCTTACGCTATGCCTGCACAACCTCATGAATCGCTATATACCTTCATTTGCATGCCACACTGCTGCGCATGGGGTAATTAGCATACATGCTCCGGGAGCTGCACAGCTCTGGCATACGCTGGTAGTGCACGTGGAAACAGCTCTTACCTGAATCACTCGACAGCCATATTTGGAGCTAGATTGCCGATGCTACTCCAGCGCATAGTGCAAGCTTCATGAATCCTGGGAATTGACTAAATACTGTATGGTGTCTCTGTCCACATAATAGTGGTTGACAGAAGAATATCACTCTATCGACATCAGTTTAGGTGAATGCCATTTAAGTAAAAATATTTCATCAAAAGGGATTTCACTGACAGTGGAGAATCCCCCTTTCTCCTCTGCTGTGTGATTTTGGACTAGGTATAGTTCAGTAAAAGTGCTTTTGATTAAATATTGTATGAGTTTTTATTTTTAAGGAAAGTGGTGTCAATTTATTGACATAAACAAGTGCTAAACAATGTCCTGGTCATGGCAATTATGATATGTCAGCAATTGGCAGATCAGTCTCCTGGTCATGGCAGTTATGGTATGTCAACCATTGGCAGATCAGTCTCCTGGTCATGGCACTTATGGTATGTCAACCATTGGCAGATCAGTCTCCTTGTCATGGCAGTTATGGTATGTCAACCATTGGCAAATCAGTCTCCTAGTCATGGCAGTTATGGTATGTCGACCATTGGCAGATCAGTCTCTTGGTCATGGCACTTATAGTATGTCTACCATTGGCAGATCAGTCTCCTGGTCATGGCACTTATGGTATGTCAACCAGTGGCAGATCAGTCTCCTGGTCATGGCAGTTATGGTATATCAACCAGTGACAGATCAGTCTCCTGGTCATGGCAATTATGGTATGTCAACCATTGGCAGATCAGTCTCCTGGTCATGGCAGTTATGCTATGTCAACCATTGGCAGATCAGTCTCCTGGTCATGGCAGTTATGGTATATTAACCATTGGCAGATCAGTCTCCTGGTCATGGCAGTTATGGTATGTTAACCATTGGCAGATCAGTCTCCTGGTCATGGCAGTTATGGTATGTCAGCCATTGGCAGATCAGTCTCCTGGTCATGCCACTTATGGTATGTCAACCATTGGCAGATCAGTCTCCTGGTCATGGCACTTATGGTATGTCAGCCATTGGCAGATCAGTCTCCTGGTCATGGCACTTACGGTATGTCAACCAGTGGCAGATCAGTCTCCTGGTCATGGCACTTATGGTATATCAACCAGTGGCAGATAAGTCTCCTGGATATGGCACTTATGGTATGGCAACCATTGGCAGATCAGTCTCCTGGTCATGGCACTTATGGTATGTCAACCATTGACAGATCAGTCTCCTGGTCATGGCACTTATTGTATGTCAACCACTGGCAGATCAGTCTCCTGGTCATGGCACTTATGGTATGTCAACCAGTGGCAGATCAGTCTCCTGGTCATGGCACTTATGGTATGTCAGCCATTGGCAGATCAGTCTCCTGATCATGGTACTTATGGTATATAAACAATTGGCAGATCAGTCTCCTGGTCATAGCACTTATGGTATGTCAACCATTGGCAGATCAGTTTCCTGGTCATGGCACTTATAGTATGTCAACCAGTGGCAGATCAGTCTCCTGGTCATGGCACTTATGGTATGTCAACCATTGGCAGATCAGTCTCCTGGTCATGGCACTTATGGTATGTCAACCAGTGGCAGATCAGTCTCCTTGTCATGGCAGTTATGGTATGTCAACCATTGGCAAATCAGTCTCCTAGTCATGGCAGTTATGGTATGTCGACCATTGGCAGATCAGTCTCTTGGTCATGGCACTTATAGTATGTCTACCATTGGCAGATCAGTCTCCTGGTCATGGCAGTTATGGTATGTCAGCCATTGGCAGATCAGTCTCCTGGTCATGGCAGTTATGGTATATTAACCACTGGCAGATCAGTCTCCTGGTCATGGCAGTTATGGTATGTTGACCATTGGCAGATCAGTCACCTGGTCATGGCAGTTATGGTATGTCAGCCATTGGCAGATCAGTCTCCTGGTCATGCCACCTATGGTATGTCAACCATTGGCAGATCAGTCTCCTGGTCATGGCACTTATGGTATGTCAACCATTGGCAGATCAGTCTCCTGGTCATGGCACATATGGTATGTCAACCATTGGCAGATCAGTCTCCTGGTCATGGCACTTATGGTATGTCAACCAGTGGCAGATCAGTCTCCTGGTCATGGCACTTATGGTATGTCAACCAGTGGCAGATAAGTCTCCTGGATATGGCACTTATGGTATGGCAACCATTGGCAGATCAGTCTCCTGGTCATGGCACTTATGGTATGTCAACCATTGACAGATCAGTCTCCTGGTCATGGCAGTTATGGTATGTCAACCACTGGCAGATCAGTCTCCTGGTTATGGCACTTATGGTATGTCAACCAGCGGCAGATCAGTCTCCTGGTCATGGCACTTATGGTATGTCAACCAGTGGCAGATCAGTCTCCTGGTCATGGCAGTTATGGTATGTCAACCACTGGCAGATCAGTCTCCTGGTCACGGCAGTTATGGTCTATTAACAATTGGCAGATCAGTCTCCTGGTCATGGTAGTTATAGTATGTTAACCATTGGCAGATCAGTCTCCTAGTCATGGCAGTTATGGTATGTTAACCATTGGCAGCTCAGTCTCCTGGTCATGGCAGTTATGGTATGTTAACCAGTGGCAGATCAGTCTGCACCACAGAGGTTACAACATGCAACAGCGCTGACACTGACTCCAAAAGTCATTACTATCATTCACTGTGCATCTAAGGCAGCTGCTCCTGACATATTAGTGCAGCTGAAGCTCATGTACACTGAAAAATCCTGGGGTTCAGATTAGATGAACACATCTGGGAATTGCTCTACCATGTTTGGTTTCATCATTTGCATATTCAGTGAGTCTTATTAGCATGATGACACTCATTTATATTCCAATATACAGTAATCATATAAATTGAATACTGCACTATTTCAGCTGTAGTTTGATCACACTACATGAATCTCTGAATTCTCGGATCCCTATCATATGATCAAAGTTTCAAAACTTCGAAATTCATATGACTGAGACCATATGATTGAAGTTTTGAAACATCAAACATTTTGAATCGAGATCAGGAAATTTATGCTTTCCCTCACTGTATTGGGATCTCAGAGTTGGAATATTTAATTAGCAGTGGGTGTTGAGGGTGCAGGGGGGCTTGCCCCATTGCAAAAATGTAAAAAAAAAGCTTTTGTTCTTATTTTTTTTTCTTTTATGTTCAATGTTTCAAAACTTCGATCATATGGTCTAGATCATATGAATTTCGAAGTTTTGAAACTTCGATCATATGATAGGGATCCAGCATTTCAGAGTTCATATGATAGGGGTCAGAATTGCCATCTCTCTGCACATCACTTCCCACTGTACTATTTCACATAATACCATGCTTTACACAATTTTGAATATCTACAGTGTTTTGCTGTAGTGTTGTTGTAATGACATCTATTTCTATCATAACTCAAATGTTCAAAAAATACATAGAACAAAGTTTTTCTTTTTATGCAAACAAGATCTGATATATTTGCCCCTCTACTTAGGAAACTTACACTGGTAGTAGATAAACTATCTTTAATATAGGATAGTAGCATTTATTTCCCCTCTAGGTAGTTTTTATTTTCCATCTAACATATTCCCGAAAAGTTTGAATCACCTGTCAGTAATATACAATCACAATCTGTAGTATGGAAAAACTCTATTAACTGTGTTAGCTCTGCAGATGTTCTGTTGGGAGGGTCTCTAAAAAATAAATAGTTGTAGTGGTCATTTATCAGTCAATGGTTTTAGACTTAATCAGGTTTACTGTGGGGATTTCTAAAAGCTTTTTGCTCTGTAACTTTGATGGAACTCATAATAAATACATGCACTCAAATTCCTCTTTTTTCACTGAAGACCATACAACCACTAAAACTTTGATATCCTGCAATATAACTTAACTAATCTCCAGGTTTTATTCTACTGTCTGTCACAACTGCAGTATGCAATTTGCACCTAACATCTTAATGGCTCAGGTATCAAATTTATTACTTAAGCTTCTAGCAACTGTGTTTAGTCAACAGCATTGTCTATCCCCTTTTCACATTAAAATATGTTGTGGTGTCATGTGAAGTATCACCAGCTGTCTTGATTAAGTGCTACTCTCCCACCTTTCTCATCAGTTATGCACAAGTGGGGCAGGTTTTCTCTTATACAGTCTGCCCATCTTTTGGCTGTTAACTTCTTCCTGTCTCCCCGAATCTAATTTATCATATTATCTTCTGCTTTTCTGAACATGTGACTGAACCACTGTAATCTGATTTTGCTGACCATCTCTACAGCTGGGGCTACTTTAGCTTATCTCTGATGTCCTTATTTCTCCATCTGCCCCCCCCCCCCCAGTGTACATACTACTATCCCTCTAAGTTGAGCCATAGCTGGTACATATAGTACCTGGAGCCTGTACCTAATCTGGCACCTCACCTCTCAGCTCATCAGTCGAAGAACAAAAACAAAAAAAAAGACTTTTAAACTGTAGCATGCAGGGACTTCCCAACTGTATCCTCTAACATCTTTCTCTTTGCCCTGCCTTTTCCATGCTTCTGCCTCTTAGGCACTTCATCTCAACCCCCTCAAGCTCCTGCAGCTGCTCTGCCTTCACTGTTCAGGATTCCCTGCCATATAGAAGCACCGGTCATGCCACTAATTTGTACACCTTACTTTTGTTTGCTTTTTTGGCACTCTTCTATAACGTACAGCCCATAATAGGTAGTGCCAGCTGGCTGCAGTAACTCCGATTCTGACGTCCTCATTCAGACTTCCCTTCTGCTTAATGATAGCTCAATGTAGCTGTTAACTTGTTCCACTATTTCCTTCTGTCTCAATTTTCAGCTCCTTTTTATTCCCCACTTGTCACGGCCACTGCATTGTTTGTATCTTTTCAACTCACATGCCTTCTGACTTCCATTCCAGTCCCCTATTATTTTCTGAAGTTACTGTTCAGAGTCTACTTGAAGAGCTATACTGTCTGCATGCAGGAGCTTTGTTATTCTGACCCCAACCACCTGTTTATTGATGTAGTCAATCACTGGTATGAACAGGAATTAACTCAGTCCTGAATCTTCATGCATATGCACTCCAATTATGAATGCCTCTTCAAGTATGAATGCTGTTTGCACTTATGTCATTGGTTCCTTTGTACATAATCTGCACTAAATCTACCTATGTTTCCAGTAAGGAAACCTCCGTAAAAAACTTCTCCAAAGCCAACTTCATGCTACTCAAGTCTGAAGTGACAAACTTCATAACACACATGCAGATGGTAGCTGAAAGTTCGATTGCTGAATCCTACACTAAGGCACTGTATGAGCACATCCACTCGTGCATGAATCTTGCCATCCCAAATAGAACCAAGATGCTCTCCTCCAAAAAAAAAGAAGCCAATCTGGTGGTCCCCTGCCATAAAAAAACTATACAACAGAAGAAATAAACTGTTGCAGAAAAGAGGAAAATCCCAGGATGCAAAAAAATCCCTTACCAGCCTCAGTAAGAAGCTGAGATCCCTCATAAAATCTTCCAAAGCAAGTTACGAAAATAAAATTGCCAAAGATTCCAAAGACAACCACAAGGCATTCTATAGTTATGACAAGAATCTAAATGGCAATGCTCAGATATGCTCTGAGCTACAACAGAATAGCATTAAACATAGTGATCCCAAGGATATTGCCAATATCCTGGCAGATCAATTTAGTGCTAACTTCACCCCCTTCTCACCCCCTAAAGGGCCCATCTCAATACCAAAAGATTGCAAAATTCGGGTAATCACAGCCACACAGGTAGAAACCGCACTCTCCAAAGCTAAGAATACATGGGACCAGATGACATCCTGGGCTGTGTACTACATGAACTACAAATGCACTGGCACCTCACCTAAGTGTCATGTTTAATCATAGCCTCACCTCAGGCTTCGTGCCCACTGAGTGGTGCATAGCTACAGTTATCCCACTCCACAAGGGGGAATCCACCTTGGATCCTGGGAACTACCATCCCATCAGTCTGACGAGCCTGATCTGCAAGGGCATGGAACGCATTATCATGGAACTTATAAACAAAGACATTGGCAACCCTCAAACACTGGACCCCACCCAGTTTGGGTTCGTGAAGGGCTGATCATGTCCCCTGAACCTGACTGACTTCTTTGAATCAGTCTCTAGAGCTGCAGACAAGGGTAAGGTGGTCCACACAGCCTATCTGGACCTCGCCAAGGCCTTCAACACCATCCCCCACTCTGGAATCATAGATAAACTTACTAAGCTGGGCATAAATCCCTACATCACTTAATGGGTTGCCAATTGGCTTACTGACAAAACCCAGATTGTAAAAGTAGCCGACTCCAAATCCAGCTCCAGACAAGTGACAAGTGGAGTACCTCAGGGTTCAGTCCTGAGACCACTCTTGTTTGGCATCTACTTCTCTAAAGTACAGGCCAACACTAAGGAACTCTGGCTAACAAAGTTCACAGATGACTGCAATCTGGGAGCCATTATTGAATCCCCAAATGATGTGGATATTCTACAAAAGGGCCTTGCAGAAACAGATGCTTGGTGTCAGAGCCATGGGCTCAAGCTTAATGCCAAGAAATGTATAGTTATCCCCTTTGGGAAAAACCATGTACCCATGAATTACCACATAGGTGGCAGTACACTAAATGCAGAAAGAGTGATGAGAGACTTAGGGACACAGGTGGGGAGTGGTCTCACCTTCGATAACCACATCGCCACAACAGTCAGGAAATCCTTCTTTGTGGCACACCTCATCACTAAGGGCTTTTCATCCAGAAAAAAGGAGGTAATTGTCCCACTGTACTCATCCCTCATTAGACCCATTATAGAGTACAACACCCCATTTGGTATGTACTTCACAAGACATCTGCAACAGCTGGAAAGGCCACAGAAATACCTCACTAAAAGAATCACAGGCCTAAAGCAGATGCCCTATGCTGACCATCTAAAAAACTCCAGCTATACTCTGTGGTATATCGTCTACTCAGAGGCAATCTCTGCTTAACATACAAGGCCATGTCAAACCCTGAGCTGTTGGACATGCTCCACTTAAAGAAATACCAATCCCTCAGAGCCACGCGCTCCAGGGATTTAAACCTCATCATCACAATGAGCAAATCATGCTGGAAGGATAGGTTCCTGACTCTGAGACTCCCAATACTCTGGAGTAGACTGCCCATACATGTCAAGCAGAGTGCCTTCTTGGCCCTCTTCAAAAGGAACCTTGACGATTGGATGGGAGATAGGAAATTCACCCCAGGGATCACATCAGTCACCCTGCTAGACAGGAGTCCAGGGAAGTAAATATCGTGGGAAGAAATATCCAGGGAATTGTTATGGCTAGGCTTGTATAGGCCCTAGGGACAATAACCTAGCACCAACCTATGAACCTATGAACAGGTCTGCCTAAATCAGCATTCTAGGGACCTTGTCATATTCTTTCTCCAAGTGTAGGAATGCCCAGTCAGACTTCTTCCTCAGTTGCAGCATCTTCACTATCTGTTTCACTGCAAATATTGGGTTGGTTACACTCAGTGGCAGATAAAGGTGTACCTTGGGCCATGGACCTTTTTTTCAAGAACTGGGCTCCCACCCCTACATACCTTTTTTGTGGCCACATATAGATTCATGTACTTTTGCAGTCATTTTCTAATTTAAGACCATTTAAACTGCTAATATTATAATCCACTGATGTTTTTACCCAAAGATTACAGCAACTTGACTGCGTGCACCTCAAATGTTCTATTATGATAAAATGGCTACAATAAACTAATCTAATCTGCTTTATAGAAATGCACACTAGCTATGCAAAACCATACTAATACCTGTTTAACTTGATCCTGAGCCATTCTCACCCACAGTCTCATACCCAGAAATCATAGCTACATTTTTGACTATACACCTTATATGTGTGATTGTTGTAAAAATAATAATTATGGCTACAATAATGTATTTCAGGTTTGTTTCACACAAAGCTACTTTCATCCAAATACAGCCCCTTCTTCAGTCCACCTTACATAATAGCCTAAATATTTGAACTTATTTCTTACAAATGCAAAAAACAGACTGTTTAAATTGATCAAATAGCAATAAGGTAAGTTACTTTCATCCACAAGCCACAACCACCACACCCAACCAGCAATTATAGCCACTTTCCTGTGTGCACCTCATCTGATTGTGGTAAGAAATACCTATCAGTCTTTTAGAGCAAGAATCAGGTCACAGTCAAAAGTTGCTGTTTGTCTTTTCGGCTTTTCCTGGTTAGGCATCACCACAGCGGAACTCCAGTCGCTAATGAATGGCAGTAGATTTTTTTATGGTACCAAGTTGCCAGCCCAATGCCTGACCTTCAGTGGAGGCATGCCCATTCACACATGTCTTTCGGAGGCCACTTGACTGCGGGGAGGACATGCAGACTCCACACAGAAGGTGCTCCAGCTGTGAATCAAACAGGAGAACCTCTTGCTGTGAGGCAACAATGCTACCACTGTACCACCGCAGCTTCCCTAGGTCACAGTCAAAAGTAATGAGGGATAAAGAAGAAGAATCTGGGATAGATGTTAATTATTGCTACTATAAAGTTGTGAGAATAAAAGTGTTTCCATTAGCGTACATTTTCTGAGAATATGAAGTCTAAAATTCAAATGTTTGGTATTATTTAGTGACTGCAATCCTCAATAATTTTCCAGAAAACTCCAAATTCAGTGGGGTAATGGGGAATAAACCAAAAATAAGAGGCAAAAATCATGAACGATCAGCAAACTTAGAGACAGTTGAGAGTTATTTAACAGTAGAGTATCTAGGGCGGGGCAAGAGGGGGAACTGCCCCGGGTGCAAAGTTTTGAAGGGGGGGGGGTGTGATCATCCACTGCAGGTCTGTAATACAATACCAGCTTTTAAAAGCAGATATTGCATTTGCGGTCAAACCTGAGCATTGTAGCACTCCGTGTGTGGTCTAAGCTGTAGCAACTGCATGCAACAAATGTAGCAACCAGTTTGCTACAGTTTATAAGAAGATTTTTTTTAAACTAAAACATTAATGCCATATCGCTCGGAGCAGGCAGGGTATAAACTGTAGCAACCGTTTACTACAGTTTATAAGAAGGAAATACTTTTTTTTTTAACTTAAGCCTAAACCCTGAGCACTGTAGCACTGCAGATGTAGCAAACAGTTGCTATAATTTATACCCTGCCTGCATGAAGCACTACAGCGCTCAAGAGTTTTTTTTTTACAATTTTAAACTGTAGCAATCTGCTTGCTGCAATTTAGCAATCAGATTGCTATAGTTTAGACCACACATGGAGTGCTACAGCACTCAGTTTTGAATGCAATGGAGAAAAACTGGTGGCAGAACACAGAAATGGGACCTGAATAGCTGGCAGGAGGGAGGGGGGTGTATTGTGGATCTGGCTACCTTTTTTTGTCTGTTTGTTTTTTCTCTTCAATGGAAGAGCTGAGGGGGCATGGATCTATAATAATCCAATCACTACAATACAGTGATCATCTTATTACAGTAAAGAACCAGCACATTGTTCTTTTTGAGCCAGCTAAAGTCCTGTTATATAATTTCAGCTTTGTGTCACATAAATAACCCACAAGTATCCCATCTTATTTCATACAAATGCACATTAGTCCTACAATGCTAGATTGTTAATCAAGCAAACAATAAGAAGGTAAGCTACTTTCATTCAAATACATCCCCTGCTCCAGCCCACCTTATACTATGGCCACTTTGTTGTTTACACCTCATCTGGCTGTGATAGAAATAATATGCCTTACCCTAGCACATGAATCAGGGACAAAAGCACAAAATCAGGGACATATTTTACATATTGCTTTTACATACTTATAGAGTTTCTAGAATAATACATTTTATAATTGCATGCATTTTCTGGAGGTTATAAAGTTTGAAACCCAAATGTTTGTCATTATTTATTGACTAGAGTCCTCAGTGACTTTCCGGAAAACCACACATTTTATGAGAAACAGAAACAGATCAAAATATGGCAAAGTCAAGAAAATTCTACTAAATCAGGTACCGTTAAAAAATAGTATCCATACAGTAAATATTCCAACTTATTTGATTCAAGTTTACACTAATCCTGTAAAGCCAGATTGTAAACTGAGCAAACAACAAATTGGGTAGATTGCTTTCATTCACAACCCCACCCACCCCCATTTAGTGACAGCAATCCTCAATTGTTTGCCAGAAAAACTACACATTCTATGAGGCACAGACCAGCACTTTGAGATAAAATCAAGGCATTCTGTAAAGTCATTAACAGTTTCTTGGTTTTACACCTGCAATACCCAAAGAGAATATACAAATGTACACTGGTCCTATAAAGCCAGACTGTACACTGAGCAAATGACCCCACCCCACCCCCATTTAGTGACAGCAATCCTCAATTGTTTGCCAGAAAAACTACACATTCTATGAGGCACAGACCAGCACTTTGAGATAAAGTCAAGGCATTCTGTAAAGTCATTAACAGTTTCTTGGTTTCACACCTGCAATACCCAAAGAGAATATACAAATGTACACTGGTCCTATAAAACCAGACTGTACACTGAGCAAATGACAACATGGTAAGTTGTTTTCAAGCACAGCTAGCCTTATCCCATTATTTAGTTACTGTAATCCTCAATAATTTGCCAGAAAACTATGGATTTTATAAAGTGCACATACTTCTCAACTGTCCAGATTTTAGAATGTCCATATTTTGCCTCATATTTTTGGTCTGTTCCTCAAAAAATATGTAATTTTTTTTAAATTATTGAGGACTGAAGTCTCAAAATAATTGCATACATTTGAGTTTCAGACTTCATATCCTTCAGAAAAATGAATGCTAACATGTGCCCTGTTATTCTATGTCCTGCTATTCTATCAACTTTCTAAGTTTATAAAAGTAATATTTAAAATCTGTCCCTATAGGCTTTGTCCAGATTTCTTGTGCTATGAGGCTGAGTGGTATAGAAGTACAAACCAAAAATGTGAGATAAAGTCAAATACATTGTGTGTTCTCGGGAACACTTTCAACATTGTCTCATACAGACAGCAGACAAAAGAAAATATTCCAACTTACTTCTGAAAAAGGCACACTAGTCCTTTAAAGTCAGACTGTAAGCTGAGCAAACGACATATATGTTGCGGACCAAAGATACTAGGTAAAGACAAGGACATTTTGCAAAATTAGGACCATTTCAATTTTGTTGCACACAAAGAACAGCAAAAAAGTAAATGTTCCAGTTTATTTCATGCAAATGCACATTAGCTCTCAATAATGCTAGATGATAAACTGAGCAAATGAAGAGTATAAATGTCTTTTAAGGAGGTTATATGATTGCCTTCCAACATATTAAAAAGAAAATAAATACATACCTCATGTTACTGCAACCTGCTGTCCACAACCACAGCTTTCCGCACAACACTGTTTAAATGTTAAATGTGCAGCTTTCTACTTGTTGCCATTTCAATGAATCATGGGAAAGCAACAAACAGAAAGCTGCAGCATTGCAGATAGGGTCACTGTGTGCATTTATTTAACATTTGTTAACTGGAAAAGTCTGACTTGGAACAAAGCCAATTTTCATCGGAGGCCCAGGGAGAAACACTCCAGATGCATGTCTTTGTAACATGGGAGGAAACTGGAGCACCTGGAGGAAGCCCACACAAATGCAGGGAGGATATGCAGACTCCACGCAGAAGGCACCCCAGCCGAGAATCAAACTGGAAAACCTTGTGCAAGGAGGTAACAACACTACTGCTGCACCACTGCGCCATCCACATTTTTTTTCTTTTAAGCTAAAGAAAAATGTATTTACTTAGAAGTCTAAATACATAAAGCAGCTGAGTAGAACATCTTTACTGACCCATAATCTGCAGGTACCAGGAGGATACAAAGGTAAATACTTGAGGTGTCTGTTGTTTAGCACTTCTTTTTAAACAAAAAAATGGGCAGGATTCACGAAGGCTTGCACGGAGTGTAAGAGACGTGTAACACTCCATGCAAGCCTCGCAATCCAGGAACAGCCCGAAACTCCGTGTAAGAGACCAGCTAAAACGTCCCTTACACGGACTGGGCGTGGATATGCTAAATACCTCACTTCCAGCCGAAAGGTATGCAAATGAGGTATATTAGTGATCCACGAAGCAGAAACCAGCCCGTGTAAGAGACGTTTTAGCTGCAGAAATGTACTCACTTGACAACTGAGTACGTTTCTGCAAAAATCACAACGCAGCCATGTCAGCTCCAAATAAAGGGTGCATATGTGTCAGGCAGCATGCCAATGGCCAAATATGTGGCCATTTGCAAGGTAACCCGATGCAAAAATTAAAAAAAACAAACGGGCTGCGCTGTATAAAACATAAAAATGAAGGTTATAAAGCCACAAATGTGGGTGTTATGCAATACATGGAATGACAATGCAGGGACCAGCAGACCAAAAACAACATGGCCACCGTGTAGTGGTTGCTAAGGGGGGAAGCTGAGTCTAAGACATGTAACTAAGCATTAGTAGGCAATCTCATGTAAATGAGGGTTAGGATACTGAATCCCACAGTCACATAGCAAATGAGCACAGTCTGAGTAGTGTAAGAGATACATAAGGGGGAGGAATAGAGTAGGAGATAGGTGACATCACAGGGGGAATGGTAGAAAGAAATGCAGTTCATTGGAGGTCAGTGTAACATGACAGATGACAGACACAGATCAGGGAAAGAGGAGTGCCACAAGATAAGCATGGGAATGTCAAGAAATGGAAGGTGTACACTGTTACTTACACCAAAGTTTCTTGCTGGTCATGCATGCGCGTGCGCCATGAAGCACGAGTAGGGCAGTGTGCGCGCGCGTCTAAGGCAGACTGAGCATGTGGGAGCGTGTGGTAGATGTTTAACACTGTTTGCGCTGGTGTGTGTGCGTGTAGGGCAGACTGAGCATGTGGGAGCCTGTTGGCAGACTTGTGAGACTGTTTGCTGGTGTGCGTTTTAACCCGAATAGGCAGATCCTGAACAGTGTAGGCATGTGTGCGGCGTGTAAGGCACTGTGAGCGTTGCTGCTGGTATGCACGCTGCTCCCCCCTGAGGAAACAGAAAGGAAAAGGAAGCAACAGAATTAGTAGGAAGCTAGCAGGGAATACTGCTGGAGCTAGCAGGTGAAAACAATTAGAAGCAGGCAATTACACAGGCAGAATAGTAGCCCAGCCCAGCACTTAAAACTCTGCAAACAGCAGTGCAGGATGTTTCTCTCAAGAGACACTGCAAGACAGGAGTAAGCTATTAGAAGTGAAAACTGAAAAAGCTGAACTCAGAGCAGAAATGTTAGGGGCTGCCATAGCTGTCATAATGAGACATAGGCGACTTGCTGAGGGTGGTGACAATGCAGATGGTGCCAGACAACCCACAGTGAGGAGACGGAGAAGAGTGTACAGGCCCAGGGTCACCTACCATGGGTTACTTGAGCTGGAGATAGTAGAGCGCTATAGAGTGGACAGAGAGCTCCTGCAGCAAATAGTTAAGCTGTGCAGGCCACGCCTCACACACAGAACCAACAGAGGGGAACCCATCCCAGTGGAAACCAAGGTATGTGTTGGCCTAAGAATACTAGCAACAGGTACCTTCCAAAGACCAACTGGTGATATGATGGGGATATCACAGGCATCAGCCTCCAGGGTACTGCACCAGTTCCTGGATGCCATGTCAGCACATGTCGGTGATCATGTATATTTCCCCAATGCCCGTGAGGTATTGGCCAGCAATATGCGTCTCTTCCAGCAAATAGCGGAATACCCTGAGGTAGTGGGTGCAATAGACTGCACGCACATACGCATCAAAGCACCAGCCGGTGAGCGGGGTAGGGCCTACATTAACCACAAGGGTTTCCCCTCCATCAACTGCCAGGTCGTGTGTGATGCCCAGGGCATAATAATGAATGTGTGTGCTGGCTGCCCTGGGAGCTATCATGATTCCCACATCTGGCATTTGACACAGCTGTACCAGACATTTGCCAATGGGGACATCCCACATGGACACCTTGTGGGGGATGCAGGTTATGCACTGGAGCCGTGGCTGATGACACCCATCAGAAACACACACACACCTGAACAGGAACGCCATAATGAGGCACACGCACAAACACGTAATGTAATAGAGTGTGTGTTTGGGCTGCTCAAGTCATGGTTCCAGTGTCTGGACACATCTGGTGGAGCCTTGCAGTACTCACCAACTACATGTACCCAAATTGTCATGGTATGTGCTATGCTACATAATATGATCTTGAAAACAGCTGCAGCAGGACCAGCATAGGGCTGGGCCAAACAGCCCCCCACCATTGCCAAGGCCATCACAGGCAGAGCGTGACTCGGAGGAGGAACAACCTGAGCCTGCCCCAGTAAGCAGAAGGAGGCATGCCCAGTATGCCCTGGCCTTGGCAAAGAGGCAATGCATAGCACATACACTGGCTCAGTAGGAACCCTGGGAATGATACCCTCTGACTCACTCAAATAATAACAGGGATGCCTAAAATGACATGACCTGCTCACAAACATGTACAGGGAGTGTAATATGCGCATCCGATAGAGGCAGCCCTGCAGCACCACCTGAGGCATGAGTGCCATGTGTTAAGTAATGTAACACCATGTACTATATGCACACCTGAGGACCCTGACTAACATCCACCCTCACCAAGCATGAAGCCACAAAATGAAGATGGGATGAACAATTGCAATAACTGGCTGAAGTAATGCAGTTAGTCAAAGGGGAGCCAATGTGTTTCAGCCTGGGAAGACATGCGGAGCATGACATGATGCACCACCTGCTAGGGGTGGCATGCACCTATCAGTCCAGGCCCCATGGATACTGGCAAAGGCTGTCAGTACCCACAGCATGCCCTGAATAGGTAAGTCTCAAAACACAAACCCACCGTCATAGGTACCACAAGGGATAGGAACCTAGATGTAATGCTACCCAATGCCAGAAGTCTAAACAGCAAGATGCGTGCAGTGTAAACTCACACAGTATGGAGAATGTTGATATCAGTCCTGTAATAGAAAACTGGGTCAAGGCTCACATCAGCACCCTAACACTACCAGGTTACACCTCATACTGTGCTGTACAGCCGCAAAACATGGAACAAGCTACAAAGGGAGGGTGACTAGCAATAAATGTCAAGGATAACCACACCCCATGTTGGTACCACAACAAGAAGCAGCATGGATTAGCCATGGTCAAATACCAATGGCTAAAACCGCCTCCCAGTATATAGCCTGCTGCAGACTACTGTCCTAATACCAGGAACTGCACCTGGCCTATGTTGGAATACATGAATATATCAAGCTCCCCAAACCACATTATATTGCTTGACTGAAAATACCCACACATACACTGGGAGCATTATACTAGCACCAACACAGTAGGAGAAAAGTTCCCAGAATCCATAAACCAAAATGCCCAGGAACAATGTACCACTCCCACAAGAGGGGTAAGCATACTGGATGTGATAATCAGCAACATGTGTACTGGATGGCAAGATGAGAAGTGTATCCCTCACTGGTAAGACCAGACCATAGAGTAATCACACTGGATATACACATCCTGACCACAGTCCCTGGCCAGAAAACCACAGTGAAAAACATGTGTAAAGCATAGGTTGCACCCCTCCAAACCGATGTGGAATCCACGAAAGGCCCTGTGCAAATGCAGAATATGGGACACAGTGCAGAACATGTTATACAGGCATTCCATGAACACAGCCAGTAATGCTTGGAGTATGCAATCACAAATAACAACAAGACACAATGCCATACAAGCAGGCATCTGGCATGCTGGACTCCAGCCATTACCAAACCATGCAAGAGAATGAGGAAGCTACTACATGATAGAGCAAACATAAAAAGGGAAGTAATCACTGATCAGTAGTATGGCAATAAAATATGTCCACACATACAATCCACTCACTCTCAGCAAGCAGAAAAGACAAGAAGCCAAAAATAAAATACAACAAAGCCCCCAAAATAGGAACACTTTTAAATTTTTAAATATTGCACTTAAGAAAGTAGATAGAATATAGAATAACAGATTTTGCATTAGCAGGAAATTTCTGAAGGGTATAAAGTTTCAAATGTCTGTTGTTGTTTTCTTTTCTGATTTGCAACCTCAATTTGCCAAGAAAGCCACAGTTTTATGAGAAACAGACCAAAATTCTGAGGTAAAAATCTGGATACTCTGTGAAAATCTGTACAGTTGAGAGGTATGAATCCACTAAGGCCAGCCACAACAAGCAGAATCTGTGAATCCAGAGGCAATGTGACACCTGCCCCAAGTACACAGACAACCCACAACTCCCCCCAATAAATACAAATATATGTGAGAGATGCAACCATTTATCCAAACCAGAGGCTGAGCTCCCCCAACTCAGTACTGTCAAAACTAGTCAGGAGGAGAAGGTAACCACATACACCACAAACCCAGTCCCACATAGACCTACCACAACTGTAAACCAAACACATAAACACAGAAAAACATTCCCAGAGGCCCTAATTACAAACACACCACACCAACAGAAGCCTCCAAAGCAGATCCCAAGCAACCACAACCTCCAAACATAGCACATGCAACACATAGTACACAAAGCTGGTGTGCCAAACAGTTACAGGCCAGAAGGAGAAACAACATGCCTGATACAGTTGTAATAGGTGTCTGTATAGGCAGACACACTGCTGTCCCACTCACCAGACTGATCAAGGGAAAGGGTACAGTAAGCTGCCTGTAGGCTGCCACAATATGCCACATAACACAAGTACGCAGGTCACCCCAAAGCAAGCAGAAATATGATGCACTCATTGTCCATGCTGGTGTGAATGACCTGAGATGTACCTCCCTGGACTACATGAAAAGAGACATGGATGAGCTCTCTGAGTATGTACTCCAGGTCGGTATGACACTGGCTGTTTGCAGCATCCAACCCTCACCAAGAATGATGCCACAGTACAAACACAGAATGATCAGCTTTAACAGGTGGCACAGTTTCAGCTGTCAGTCCAAGAGGGTCTAATGTCTGTCTGCTTGAGATATCATGCATGACAAGCCATGCTGCTGTTCCAGGGATGGCTTGCACCTGTTACCCCTGGGCGTCTGGATACTGTATAAGGCCTTTGCCACCTCCATAGAGCCGTACGTAGGCAAGGCCAAAAAGACTAACCCACCACCCTAGAAAACATAAGTGGTAAGAAACATAAGGGTAATGCTGACCAATGCCAGATGTGTAAACTGCAATATGCATGCCCCTGAGGCACTTCCCATTATGGAGAACATCAATGTCTGTGCAGTGACAGAAGCCTGCTGCAAGCCTACTGATAGCACACCAGCACTACCAGGTTATACCACATATCATATTATATATTATATAATATATTATATATTATACCACATATATGGCCCCAACACCTGGACCAAAACATCAAAGGAGCGGGAGTATCCATATGCAGCACAGACACCCATACGGCCAGGTAACTGACAATGTACGAAGCAGCGGAGACCACCCATGTGCACCTAAGTGTAGTCAAAACTGCTGTACAGTCTGTAGCATGCGACAGACCACACTCTCACACATAAGAACCCCACCCAGACATCCTGAAGACACTGGACAGTATGAATGTCCCACCAAATACCAGACAAGGTACTCACAAATTACCACATAGGTGGTAAACCATTATGTATGCAAGGAGTAATCAGGGACCTAGGGACACAAGTCGACAGTAACCTGTCATGTGACACTCACAATGCCAATGTGGCTAGGAAGACTGTCTATATTGGACACCGTATCATGAAAGGATTCACATCTACATCAACAGAGGTCACTGTGCCCCTGTACTGTTCCCTTATCAGACCCATAATCTAGTACAATGACTCATATGGGATGTACCATACCTGACACCTGCAGCAGTTCGGAAGACCTCAAAGGTACCCCACCAAAAGGATATAGGGTGTCAAATATATGTCATATGCTGCCTGGCTGTAGACACCCCAGCTGAATGCAGTCACAGACTGCCTACACAGAGGCATTGTATGTCTGTTGTACAAGGCCATGTCCAACACAGGAGTAATGGACATGCTCCACCACAGGAAATCAAAGCCATTGGAGCTGTGAGAGTGACAGATGTCAGCCTCAACACATAATGAAATAGGATGTGCTGGAGGGACAGATACATAACCCAGAGGCTCCCCACACCCAGAAACAGGATCCCAATCCATGTTAGGCAGAGCCCCTCACTGACACCCCTCAACAGGAATATTGCCAAGTGGATGGATGATCGTACATGTACACTGGGGTCTTCACTGTGTCACGTCCAGACAGAGGCACAGTAAAGAAAATCATAAATGGCCATAATAGTCACATAGCAAGGCGGAAAGACACACACACTCTGGCTTGGCTTACTAATGCCCTAGGGTGGATAGCCTAGTATGAACCCATGAACCTATGAAGATACAAATTGTACAGGACACTAAGGATAATCACAAGGCTTACTTAACTGATGGTAGGAACCATGTTGGGAATTCACAGATATGCTCCGAATCACACAGATATTACAAACAACATACCAAACACACACACATATTGCCAACATACAACCTGACAGGTTCAGTGCAACCCCCAGAATGCAAAATATCTATCCCAGCAGACTGCTGGTCCCCTGACATTGCAGATGCTGAGGTAACAGCCATCATCTGCAAAGCAAAACACACTGCAGCAAAGGTATGTGATGGTGTCCTGGGCTGAGGCCAACATGGACTCCAAGAATAATGGAATGCCAAATCACACTACTGCCCAATGTCAGCGTTACCACAGGATATGTACCCAAAGAGCAGTGTACAACAACAGTGGTCCTTCACAACAAAGGTGTTGCCTGAATGGATACTGCAAACTACCACCCCAGGATCCTGACAACCTTGGTCTGCACAGCTATAGAAAGGATCAGTATGTACAGCAGACATGAAGCTATCGTGGACCTACTGACACTGGACCCTAAACAGTGTGGCTGTCGTAACTGCAAATCCTGCCCCTAAACATGTTTGACCCATATGAAACAGTCATTAAGATCATTGATGAGGGCAATGTGGTCCACACAGTGTAGCTGGACCGTGCATATGCTTCCAGACAATACCCTACGAGTTCAGTATGGATATGTTCACCAGCTTAAATATAAACCCCTATGTCAGTAGACGGGTTGCAAACCAGACCAAGGACAGAACTGACATGGTCAGACATGCTGCATCCATGTCAGACTACAAAGCAGATATGAGTGGCATCCCACAAGGCTTGGTCCTGGGACCCCCCCCCCCCCCGTTCTGTATATATGTCCCATAGGTACAGGCCAACATGGAAGGACTGTGACTGAACATGTATGCAGAGGAGTACAAACAGCCCACCATATCCGACCCTCAGCTGACACAAGCAACCCACAAAAGGGCCACCTAGAAACAGACAACTGGAGCCATAGTCATGTCAGCAAGCTAATTGCAGAACTGTGTATAGACAACCACCATGGATATACAGTAAGTGGCCACAAATTACCACACAGGTGTTAACCCATTACGTACCTAACATGTAATGAGAGACCTGGGGACACAAGGTGATAGATATCCTGCATTGGACAAACATGTGGCTGTAGTGTTCGTGAGAAACATACCATATACCCACCCAATCATGAAGGTTGTCAGATGTAGATAAGGGGAGGTCACTGTGGCTCTGCAGTCATCCTTCATCAGCATCACAATTGACTACAATAGCCCCTGTGGGATATACCTCAGCAGACACCTCCATCAACTGTAAAGTCCACAACAGTACCCCACCAGGAGTAGCAAAGAGCATGAACAGATGCCATGTGTTGCCTGAGTAAACAAACTGCAGCTCCACACACTGCCATACTGCCCACCCAGAGGCAAGCTGTGCCTGATGTATGAAGCCATGTCCAAGCTGGAATCAATGAACATGCTGCACCTTGTACAATCTGAATGGCAGTGAACTATGCACATGAGAGACCTGAACCCCAGCACTGACATACATAGGACAAGCTGTACAGAATGATCTATAACACAGAAGGCACCCCTACTCTTGAGTAAACTCCCAGTACAGGTTAGCCAGAGAGTCACCTATCGACACCCCTCAAGAGGAATCCCGATGAGTGGATGGGAGATGGTAGGTTAACCCTGGGTATCACTGTTATGTCAGAGGTAGACGGAGGCACAGTATACTAACCATGACATATGTCATGGCAAACTCCAGTTACACTGTGTGTTGAAGGACAAACACACTCTGTGACTAGCATCAGAAATGGCCTAGGGAACATCGCTAGTGTTTGCCAATGTCCACCTATGTTGTGGAATACACTAGCAATGTTGGACAAGCCTGGTGTAGGTAGTCCATATCTGAACATAATGCAACATGGTCATATGTGCACAACTGGCCCCTACACAGTCTGTTGTGCTCACTATGAAGATGTCAAGCAGTGATAGGACTAAAGCCCAGGATACTGTCCACCACAGTGAAAATACTGAACCAGTACACTATACGGTACTACAGTGTTAGGTCATTATGAAAGGATGTTGACAACTGTATGCAAAGTATCCCATGCAATCCCTGAAGGGCACAGTATAATCCCTGTTGTGGCAGACAGAAGCAGTTGGCCAGTTAGTACACAACATGACACCCAACACACAACCATAAACGTGAGATATTGTTGAAGTTCACACACACACAAATATGTGGTTAACTTCAGAGTTCAACATATGGAAAACTCACACTGGGCATGCTCGCATACTTTGATAAATGAGGCATATGTCAGACAACATGCCATGGAAAGGCTGAACTGGGCATGCTCACACACTTGGGCCATATCTCCGTTTAGCAGTTGGCCACACATATCTGGTATTTGTACGTGTCATTCCAGGAACCAACCACAACACAGCAATCTGCCCAGTGCACACAGTAAATGACTACAGACACATAAGTGATATAGTGGATCGCCCTCATATTCAAACATCTTCCACAGATACACAAGTTGTTCATAGGAACAGGGAATGCTATGGCAATAAAGACCTGCAAACAGTCTAACAGCACAACAAATATTGTGCATCTGACAATTGAACATATGGGTGTAGAGGTCAATACTAGGTTTGTTGCCCTAGGGAATGACAGCTTAGCCAGAGTGTGCTTGGCATCTGCATCCCCAGTACAGTAGGCTACTGTGCCACTGTAAAGTAGGTCACATAAGGCAACGTGTGAGGCTAGTGAGCTGTGCCTATGTTAAGCAGGGGCACAGTGGAGATCCCAGGTTTGAATGTGCTAAGCCACAGCCATGTTGTTGGTGTGTGCTGGAAGAGGGTTGCTGAGGACCTCTAACAGTAAGTGGGCGTCAATAACAGACTGAGGGGAGCCCTATCTGCATTGTCTGGACAATTCCACTGTCAACACTGTGTTGTGATGATTATGTGGGAATGAAGTGTCATGCTGGTACTGTTCACAGATGTCCTCTCTCTGTGGGCTACAGCTCTGCAATGTATTAGCTCACTCTGTCTGTTGGACGGCTCATATATGGCTGGTGTACACCTGACAGGTGTCTTGTTGTGGAGCAGTCATGGGTATATGTGGGATAGCATGATCAATGCAAACCTTACACATGCTCATAGAATGCAACTGTCAAGGATTATGCAGAGTGGCCAGTATAGTCCCCCAGCATGGGTCCTTTGAAGTCGTACACCCCAGTCTTCACAAGTGTAGAGTCTGCTTGTGCTAAATACAGTTTGTTTGCAGTGACAACCTTGCCTGGGGGTGGGGATGGGATATGGATGTCCAGGGAAAGGTGGGTATGGTCAGATATCAACAATGATGGTCTACCTCTGGTGTGGAACAGTGAGTACCCATGTTGGAGATGGACAGGTGCAATATGTATTCCCCCATGTGGCTGTGGTGAGTGGTTCTGCCATAGCACATGGACCCACAAATTGTAGTGGCTGTAGGGTAAAGTGGTAGAGGCCTGAGTAGTTCCCACACACAATATGCCTGTACCTGATGTTAACAACTGGAATGGTGTATGTGAACACCTGCATATCCCGGCACTGTTCCCAGGGAAGCAAAGTGTGTGTCCTGGATGTGGGAGTGGTGTTCTGGACTGGTTGTATTGTGTGTTACAGGTCCTGTGGTCACGAAGCATGGTATAGAACATAACCTGCCAGTGCGATGTGCATATCTGACCCTGACGTAGGTGGCTGCAAATGCATATATATGCTATCCCCCACCTGACAGGTAGTACTAGATGTACATACCTCTGTAGAAATAAAGATGTCAGCAGCCTATAAATACTGCAGGTGCAGACCAGATGCCCAGTAATTCAGTTAGCGTGCTCTGCTAATGCGTCTCCCTCAAGTGTCATAATATAGGTAGGTAGGAGTTCGAACCATGCAAATGCTCCGTGTGGGTGAGCGGGGTTGATGTGTGTGCAAGTCTGTGTGAGGGAGATGTCCCTTTTGGCAACTGTGAAAGCACTCTACAGGATGCACATTCCCCTATCTAAGCACGGATGATGTCAGCACCCTATAAGTACAGCAGGAGAAGGTCACTTTCCCATAATTTGAATAGCGCACTCTGCTAATGCATCTGTCACGAGTGTCATAACATAGTTAGGTAGGGGTTTGAATCCTGCAACTGCCCAGTGTGTGTGGAGAGGGGTTAGTGTGTGTGCACGTCTGTGTGAGGGAGATGTCCCTTTTGGCAACTGTGAAAGCACTCTACAGGATGCACATTCCCCTATCAAAGCACGGATGATGTCAGCACCCTATAAGTACAGCAGGAGAAAAGAACCCTCCCAGTAATTCGAATAGCATACTCTGCTAATGCGTCTATCATGAATGTCACAACATAGTTAGGTAGGAATTTGAAACCTGCAAATGGCAAGTGTGTGTGCTTGGATGTGGGGAGTTTCTGTGTGTGCAATTCTGTATGAAAGACGTGTGCTTTTTTGCAATCAGGAGATCACACTACATGATGCACATTACCCTTTCCAAACACTGATGATGTCAGCACCCTATACATACAGCTGGAGAAAGGATACCTCCCAATAATCCGAATAGTGCACTCTGCTAAAGCATCTCTCTCAAGTGTCATAACATAGTTAGGTAGGAGTTTGAAACCTGCAAATGGCAAGTGTGTGTTTGGATGTGGGGAGTTTGTGTGTGTGCAATTCTGTATGAAAAACATGTTTTTTTTGGCAATCAGGAGATCACACTACATGATGCACATTACCCTTTCCAAACACTGATGATGTCAGCACCCTATAAGTACAGCCAGAGAAGAGAAACCTCCTAGTAATCCGAATAGTGCGCTTTGCTAATGCGTCTCTCTCACGTGTCATGACCTAGTGAGGTAGGGGTATGAATCCTGCAAATGGCAAGTGTGTGTTTGTGGGGGTAGTAGGATGTGTGTAATTGCAAGTATGAGAAAACAGATCCTTTTGGCAAATACTACAATACACCAGATGCGGCATATTCCCCCAGTAAACACAGGGGATGTCACCACACTATCAGCACAGCCAAACAGGGCTACTTGGCCAGTAATGCCAATAGTGCACTTCGCTACTGGGTCTATTACCATTGTCAGAGTACAGATAGGTATGTTTTGGAAACCCACAACTGCCACGTGTGGTTGTGTCGCACATTATGACCTCGTGTTGGTCTTTGTGCATAACAATGCATGCCATTGCCTAAACCAGCAATGGCAATGCACACATGATGTATGTGTGTGACACATACACATAAATACCTGTGACCTGCAGTAGTTACCATGTCTGACACGTGCCTCGAGTGGATAAACGGTATTTGCAATGCATAACAATATGACTGTGTCTTACTGTGCAGGGGCCGCATGCAGTATGTGTCTATACAGTGTGGGTTGTATATGGCAAAATACCTACAGCAGGGGATACACATCTGGTCTGGGCCATATAGTCTACATGTAGTCGATGAACAGGTGCTGCATGTTCCCACCTGTTGTGGGAGTGGTAACATGTTATTCCACTGCAATTCAGTGACCACATGCTGGGAACCTTTCAACTAGTGTGTTGTAGCTACAGTAATGCTCACGCACAATGTTTGGCTGGATGCAGTCCAGCCATATAAAGACATTTCTTGAGACTGTCATATTGCCAGTGTTGTTATGGAGGATAGGTGCGTTTCCTGTGTATGGGAGGGTTGTGTGTGCCAGGCTATGAACCAGAAGGCAGTCCGACACACTGTTAGCTGCACATGAATAGGCCCTGATGCTTTGTGCTGTGCCAACAACCTGGAGGTGTGTGTATCTGTGGTGCCTTGGCATACCACCCCCCTGTCCATGTGTGTTACATGTGTAGGGGACGACAGGCATGGTATGAGGTATAACCTGGCAGTGATGGGTTGCACCTGTGAGCCGTGAATCAGGACTCTGTACTGGACAGACATTGCAGTTCACCGTGCTGAGGACAGTGTCCAGTGCATGCATCTTGCGGTGTACACTGCTGGTGTTGTGTAGCATCACTGTTAGTGTCCTATCCTGTGTGATACCCACAGAGGTGGCTATGTAATCCATGTCCTGCAGCAAAAGGCACTATGTGTGTATCAAGGGGCTTCACCAATATACAATGGCCCATGGGTGTCACGCAAGCTGCCCTCGCAAAATCATTGTGGCTTCCCTAGCATGTAAGCACACGTTGACAGCCAGTGGATACCCTATGAATGACATTGGAGATTGAGCAGAATGTAGACATAGAACACCCTTCCTACATATAGTGGCAGCATACCTGGTGAGGGTATGATGGCAACCAAGATCATGCTCATACTGGCCCGTGCCACATGCTGAGAGATCCCTTCTATGTTCCCTATCATGTAGTCCAGGAGGTATGTCTCAGGTCATCCATAGTGGCATGGTCAATGACTGAGTCATATGTGTCCATGCCTCTGACTGACCTGTATGCATGTGTTTTGTGGTGGACCATAGTGCCCCACAGGCATATCACTGTGACCTTCACCATGTACAGCCTGTTGGCGGGACCCCACTGCAGCGGCCAAGAGAGGTACCTGACACATCTGTAGCAGGTGTGTTGTGTAGCCCTACAGGCTGTGAGTGTGTGGCACACGGGATGTGTGTGCCATGTGTGGCATGTGCTCTGTTCGGCGTAGCGTATGCCTGTGTGCCAGCTGCGGAGGTGTGTGATGCTCAGGCAGGATGCTATTCTGAGTCTCCAAGTATGCCTCAGTGTGTTCAGATTGCTGTCAGTGCGGGTCTATGTCAGACTGGTATTGTAGTCACTGTAGTATGTCATGCTACCTGACAGGGTATGGCATTACTGGGTTCAGAGTGCTTAGCCCCCAGATTGGCTATGTGGTGGCATCCCACACATGTGTTGTACGTTCCTGGCCAGGGGTGAGGGTTGACTGCATGCATGTGGCAGCTGTGACATTGCCACATGACTCAAATAAACCACAACTGGACCATAGAGGTGATTCACAGGTTACCTTTGCACATGCTACCATAGTAGTGTGATTGCCATGGTGATTACCAACACATAGGGCCAATGGGGAACAACATACTGAAGGTGTGTATGTGTGGGTGTACTGCTACTGATTTCATAGCACTGGCATATATGACCGCACACGTGGGTAAATGCCAGGTAAGACATGTGCAATGTGTCACAGGCAACGTACATGCAAACAGGACAGACAGTGACGTTCTGTCATGTGTAAACCTGACATACGTATAGTACGCTATGCAGATGTTGCTAGGAGTCCACAGAAGCACTGTAACTCTGCATTGCAGGTGGAAGCAGTGTTCCAGGGAACCCCAAGTGAACATGCATGCAAACAAAGCTACAGTAAGCAGGGCTTGAAGTAGTCCATTGTACAACAAAGAAGGGGTAACACTAACAGTAGGTAACAGTGCAAATATGTAGGCACTATCAACATGTACCCAGCTCAGATGTCCATGGTAGAAATGATATTATGTCATAGTTAATTGTGATTTGGATTACATTGGTATTGCACACATATCAACATGCGCAAACATCCACATTGCATAGTCGTTGTGGGCAACTTGTCACCATTACTGTACATGTCCATCATTGCGTATCACTACTTGTATTAGCTTCCCCCCTGTGCTACCTATGTATGTGGCTATCTGTTGACATCCTTACCACTGGTATGCAATAATGTGCAGCTGTTACACTTTGTGCATTACTATGGGTGTAGATAACAATTCAGGACAGTCATACGGTTACTGCATCAGGCATGCTGGGATATACACACAGTCATATCAGCACACTGTACTGTTACCAACATGATACTACTAATACACTTCTATGTAGTCACCCTGTGCATCAGCAACGTGTTTACCTGTTCCTGCACTGATGTTGGAGATTGCAGGAGGTGGCACAGTTTCATCATATGCACAGGGTGTGAATTAGGTATGCCTGAGTCTGCCACTGATACCACCAATTGACATGTGTGTGTATGTGTGTTGGTGAGGAACAGCAGTACAGGGTGGGGCACTGTTGGTGCAGTGTGTGCGTGTATGTGGTAGCCCTAGGTGTTAACATTTCGCATGTGTGTATGCACACACACAGTTCCACCTCATGGCTGCCATATACAGGAGTTTGTGGACAGCCACAGCCTGCACCTGGCAGGTCATACAGATCAGTGTCTGTGGGCATGGACATGGTACCTGTGCCTGGCAGGGGTGCTACGGACGGTATACAGTACTAAGCCAGACTGGGTACTGTCATCAGAAGCGGGAGTGTGTTGACTGGACACAGGTCCCTGTTGGGAATGTCCAGAGCCACGTGCATGTGGTCTCCTGGGGTGTTCTGATGACAGCACAGACCCAGCATTGCTGGGGCTGCTGCTGGAACTATGGGGGCATCCGCGGACCTGTTGTCATCCACACCGACTGCCAGCTGCTGCTGTTGCTGGCATATGGCCACATCGACGCCGCAACCGCCCACCATTGCCCTGGCTCATGAACATGTGGTTGTGGAACTGCTGTAATATGTCCCCACAACGTCTGGCTATGACATTGGTGAAATTACGGATAGCATCAGCGATGTCACGCATACTGTCAGTCATGGCTGTGCGACATGCTCTCAGCTCCCTCAGACCCTGTCTGGTGCATCTTTCCATATGCGACTGTGCCTGCATGACAGCCCAAAACATAGCTGAGGTTGATAGACCTCTTTGGGCACATCTGCCAGAGGCAGTACGCCCACGGATGTTCCCACGAGAACTCATGGGCAACTGTCTGTGTGGTACCATCGCAGGACCCTGCCCATGGCTGCTGTGTGGGGAAGCACATGACACAGATACCACATTACCCTGGTCAATGCCCACTGTATCCTGTCCATCACCTAGGGACAATGGTGACATAGGATGTACTGGCAGGATGACTGTGTGCAATGATGGGGTTGACAGCTGTGTACTGTCAATTGGCTGACCAATGATGGACCCTGACACACCTTCCTGTGCCATTACACAGATATCATCATTATCAGTACCTGTGGCACCAGATTCAGGTTCCCTGCTGCAGGACACCAGAACAGCACCAGAACCTGTGGGAGGAAGACAGGAAACACAGTTTACAGTGTCCACACAATGTTACCAGTGATGCACTTATGCACACATGCACACATGCACACGTGGACACATGCACACATGCACACATGCACACATGGACACAGGCACACATGCACACATGCACACATGCACATGTGCACACATGCACACATGCACACTTGCACACATGCACACGTGGACACAGGCACACATGCACACATGCACACGTGGACACGTGTACACATGCACACATGCACACATGCACACATGCACACATGCACACGTGGACACATGCACACATGCACACATGCACACGTGGACACAGGCACACATGCACACATGCACACATGCACACGTGGACACAGGCACACATGCACACATGCACACCCTGCAGTATACACACAGAGCACTACTGAGTTACACTAGTATTACTAGCACTATCAGGACTATTATAGGTATTGTTAAAACACACTCACCAGCATGGATGGCCTGCCTTGCTGTAACACCGGAGGGACCTGCAGAAATGAGGAGATTAATGTCAGTGGGCACAACTGTGCCATTGATACTGCATATGATACAGTGCAGTACTACACCAGTTGCCTTTCACACGTCAGCTGCTGATATTGCCAATATCACACCTGCACAATTACATACTATGTTGACAGCTACACACCACGGACACACCTTACACATGCATAAACTAACAGTGTACAGAACAGTCAAGTGTACATATGGCATATTATCTGCATGCTCCATGTCGTGCTGCTGTGTGGATCCAGCCTCCATCATGATGCAGGTGTATTTCTGTTGCTGTTCCGGGGCTGGAGCCACAACACTTAGGAGTAGCCCCTCCAGTCTGGTGAGGGGGGATGTGTGGCCACCCCACCTCCTGTGGCAACCTGTTGCCTGTGGATATCAGATGCACGCTGATGGACATTTCTGATTAAATCACTGCAGTGATGTCATACCTGCTCATATGTCCTATTATGCGTGACAATGTCATTTACCCTACGGACAAGGTCTTGCCACAGTGCCGCCCTCTTCTGCTGATTCTGGCTGGTGCGGGAAAACAATATGTCATAATCCCGCACCAGGCTCTGGTGTATCTCCTCATCTTCTGCTGCAGAGTAGGCGGGATTATGCTGAAGCGCCATGTCCCTGGAAGAGAACACAAACAGGATATCAGCAGACTATGTCTGCAATATATGGCACACATACTGTACATGATACTCAACTGTAGTGATATACTACTACTCCCATATGTAGCATGTGTGTGTCTCTTGGTGGATACACAAGTACATGGCCAGATATCAGTGCTCAGCCAACACCTGTGCAACAATACCTGCCACATTCCATACAACATAGTAGCATGCCCCATCGGTCAGCACACTGTGACGGGTCCAATGCACAACCTCACTCTGGGGGTTCATACCAAGATACTGTATGTGAAACGCCATCCACTAGTGTGATCTGGACACAAGTTACTCGGCCTGGATATACATATCCCACCACCACCACCACCAGCACAGTAGACTACTTTGATATGCATGTGATTAGACAGTTATTCACTTGTTAGGACTGAGATGGTATCCATGCAGCCCACTGGGCCAGTGCAAGCCACAACCCACACTGCTGACCCCTTTGCAAATGCTTCCCATGGACATCCCAAAGATTGCATGGAACATGCACACACATTTCTAACCCAGACCCTATGCACAAAGGTTAGGCATCCTGTCCGGTGGACCCCAGCCAAAGGCAGATTGTATAACAATAGAAGAAGGCTACTGCAGGACAGAGCAGATTCACATTAAGGGAAGGCATCTGTGGTCAGCACTGGTAATAAGCTACGGTCTCTCATAACAACATCCACGGCCTACTCTGGGAGGGAAATGGCCACGAACAATATAGATAACCACAAGGCCTTCTTCAGTTATGTTACACATACGGACCAAATGCCTCAGATATGCTCTGAGTTAATACACACCTACTTAACATTCACCGAACACACAGATATTGGCAACATTCTTGCAGACAGGTTCGGTGCACGTATCCCCCCTCCTTCTCCCCCACACTTAGAAATACTTATCACAGCTGAATGTAACCTCCCTATCATCTCACATGTCCAGGTGAGGGCCGCCCTCAGCAAAGCAGAACACACAGCATCAATGTGACCTGATGGTATCACTGGATGTGTGCTACGTGAACTCCAAGAGGACATACAACCACATATAAGACTGATATTTAACCTTGGCTGTACTACAGGATATGTACCTGAACACTGGCATACAGCAACAGTGGTCCCACTCCACTAAGGAGGCACCTCTACTGACCCTGGGAACTACAGCACCATAAGCTTAACCAGCCTGGTCTGCAAAGCTATGGAATGATTCTGTATGGGACGCATATACAGCGATATTGGGTACCTGCAGACACATGTTCCTGGCCAGTTTGCCTTTGTGATGGGCTGATCCTGCCTTTTGAACCTGGTTGACCTTTTAAAACAGTCACTACAGCCATTGATGAGGGCAACGCAATCCATACAGCCTACCTGGACTTGCCTAAGGCCTTCAGCACAGTACTCCACTCAGGCATCATAGACAAGCTCATTAGCTTACATGTTACTACATATGTCACATGATGGGTTGCACACTGGTTGACATACAGAATCCATAATATTGATATTGTAGGAGCCATGTCAGACTCAATGCCAGTCACATGTGGTATCCCACAGGCCTCTGTCCTAGGACCCCTCTTGTTTGGCATTTATTTCTCAGATGTAAAAGCAAACATGTGCGGGTTGTGGATGACAAAGTTCCCAGATGACTGCTAACTAAGTGCCATAGTCGTTACACCAGCTGACACACACATCCTACAGACAGGCCTCACTGCAACAGAAAACTGCTGCCAGGATCATGGCCTAACACTGAATGACATGTAATATATAGTCATCCCCTTTTGGTGGAACTACGTGCACACAACATATCACATGGATATACCTATAGATACAGACCTATGACACATATGGAGGGTTCACAGTATGCAGACTATTAACCTGTTACTGTACATTACCTGTGTTTGTTGCAGCTGGTTGCGTTACCACTACTACTGCTTCCTGCTGCTGCTGGCACAGCTTGGTACTGTTACTGCTGACAGCTTCAACTCAGTTTGTGTACCGTGTGTTGTTGTTTGTGTTGTTATTTTTTCTCTCTCTCTCTCTCTCTCTCTCTCTCTCTCTCTCTCTCTCTCTCTGTCTGCCTCCAGACAGTGCAATGAACGTATTGCATGTGTGGAGTGTGAGTACAGGATGCTTTTGTAGGTATCTGCATAAGTCCATGTGATGGTCTCTGCACCAATTGTAAGCCAGCATTTGCTAATTGCATGCAGCCAGTTGTGTACTGATTGCAGTTCTCACTGTGATTTCAGGACAGTGCTATAAAAGGGTATGTGAGATAGGCGTTGCCCTTTCAGATTGTAAGGGCTGGGACCATGCTGGTATGCTGTGGACACTGTTCTGTGAGTGTAAAGGTTAGTATCTCTCTCATGGTTCAGGCTGTGTTGTAGATTCACATTTCTCCATTCCTCTCTCCTGTTTCCTGTAGTAAGTGTGTATGCACAGTGACACCTACATATATATATATATATATATATATATATATATATATATATATATATATATATTTAAATATACATACATTTATGTACATTAACTGACATTATTACCTACTAGCTACCACCTAGCATGGCTGTTTCTGATCACACACTACTATTATGGAAATCCACTAGTTCTGACAGTAAGTATGAATGACATGCTTTGTGTACTACACATCCTATATTCCCTTTACATTCATTCCTGCTATTACATGATATATTTATTTTAGCACAATGTTCTTGTATAAGAGTCATGGCTTAGTGGTAGGTCATGCAGACTACTGTTTTGAAGGTCCTGGGTTCAGGACTGACAGTGGGATTTTATTTTGCTTTTGAACTGACTACAGGACCTGTCAATCAGAGTGACTAAGGCACTTTTAAGCAGTTGTAACCGGGTTAGCGCTGGTTTGCGCGGAGCTCCCGCATGCGCACTGGCGTTCAGCTCCGCGCATACCCGCTTACAAACACTTAACAGTGCTTACTCTGGCGCACACCTGCGCTATTTTCTTTGAAAGAAATGAAAATGGGGAGACAGGAAAGTGGTGAAAAAGGGGTCACAAAGAGGGTAAGACAGTAGGGAAACAAGCTTGGGTTTTGCAGGAGGGATGTAGGTAAGGCCCATAGCTGCCCATTTCTTCATCAGCAACAGCTGTGCATATGTATGTAATCTGGTGTGATATTTGAAACCTTCCACCCCTGAGAGAGGTGTCAGGACAACAATAATACTTGTTGTACAGCCAATTGTAATTGATAGTTTCCATGTCCAGCAGACATGTGTGCGAATGGGCAGCTATGTATGGGGCGTAATTTTTTTGTGGGTACAGAGTGCCCTTTTTTTTTTTTCAGGTGAGAGTGGTATGTCAGGTGAAGGAAGTCAGTATAGCTGGGGAGGTAGGTTGGGTAGGTCAACAGACAAGACAAACAAGACGCATACAGGGCAGTGTATGACATGTGGGGGGGTTACACAATTGACGGGGACGGATGTTTGGATATCCAGAGCCCATGAGCCCATAGATGGCAACAGTGGAACTGATATCCCCACCCATGGGCAGTTGCCACTGTTCCTTCACTGCTCAGGATGGGGCTGTGCTGGGGGCTGTGTAGGCTGGGCAACAGGCATGCCCGTAAGTTGTGCCACCTGTGCCTCAAGCTGGCATAGGGGCCCAAGAACAGAGTCCCGGATCTCCCTACGCACCACAGTCCGGACGCTAAGGAGGGTGAGTGGTGGTTCTCCTCCAGCCACACTTGCAGAGGGGGGATGGGCCCCATCCCCTGCAGCACTTCCACCCACAGGTGGCACAGGGCAACTGGAGGAGGGTCCAGACTGGGCACTAGTGCCAGGTGCACACGCCAGCTGAGGTGGGAGAGGTGGGTCCGCTGGAACCCGCCTTCCCTGTCGTCCTATGTTTTGCATTATGTCATGACAGTTTGGGTTAGTAACATACAATACCATTCACAATTAGTTGTACCAGCATGCATTAGTATTCCCATTAGCCAAACACCCAGATATTCACACCATTGAACAGCGAGCATAACACATGCATAATTTGAACAGCAATACACAGTCCAACAACATGCAGGGTTGATTGATGGCAACAGGCCATCAGGTTTGGATGTATGAACAGGGCAGATGCATCAACGTACATGCAAATATTTATGACCCAACAGGACAAATGTCCAGGGGTGTTAATTGTGATTGCACATACCAATTTCATGTGGAATGGGTTATATGTGGTTATAGGGTGGGGTGAAGAAAATAATATTAACACCTTCGAATACCAATACATATGCTGTACATTTCTAATAGCTACAGATATATACACACTACTGTTCTAACTACAGTTTCCTATATGATAACTACTTCAATTTGGTGATAGGACTGTTACTGCTACATCAATATACATTTTATTGTTCTTCATACACGTTCATATCTGGCTTTGTTCAGCTACATCATCCTGCTACATTTGCTTTATATAGCTATAGACAACTGTGGATGTTTGGTATTTCAGACAATCATACTATCTGCATATTGCAGACTGAGAGCAACATATCCAGATTTTGGGATACACATTCCAGCTGCAGCAACACTTTGAACACATTTCGCTGTTTGGTTCTGCTTGTCACATTCATTTCATTCTGTACTGACTGCAGTATACTTTATTCAGGGGTTATTACTACTTTATTGGTGGATTCATAACTCTTTCTCACACTCTCTCACTTGTTTTCATTTTACTATTCAGGATGGTACTTACTTCTAGGCTTTATTGACATGTTTTACCTGTAGTTATTGCTATCCTTTCCAGCAGTCTCACTTCTGTCATGTTTCAGTATTTCAACAGGGGTATATTTCACACATGTGATTTGCTCTTCTTCTGCAGCTGTACTTTTCAGCCTGCTGCAGGTTGTGTACTATTATATTACAGGTGGGGCATCTTTATTTCAGACTTTATTTCAGACATTTTCATTTTTCTGTTTGGATTACAGACTGCAACACACTTTTGTAATCAAGCAATACTTGCAAACACTCTTACACTGTTACTTGCACATTTTATTACTTAGTGACTACACTGCACTCTTTTGCTAACTGTCATATTTTTATATTTCTTTACAGTTACTGGAAGGGGATTACTGACCTGCCTGGTGGCGCAACCGCACCAGCCTATCACCATAGGCTCTGCGGTTCGCAGAACGGACACCTGCAGCTGTAATATAAATGAAGTAATATTGGAATACACATCTCCATAATATCAGCTAGTTTAATTTCTTACATACATAATTAAATGTAACTTACTCAGTAGTGGGGCGTTGGGCATTTGCCGAGCCTCCTGGATCCAAAGGTTCAACTGGTCCTGCTTGCGTCTCTTCAGGTCCGCATGGTGGTGACGGACCTGCTCACCAGTCCTTGGAATCCCTGTGGCACTGGTGAGATCATGAGCCAACCAGTCCCATGCCTCAGCCCTATATGCTCACCACAGGACCTGGCCCTGCATGAGTTGGGCCTCATGATTGTGGACTAGGAGCCAGACCATGTATCTGGACTCCTCAATGCCCCACCTCTGTGCTCAAAAGCAACTACCCTCACCTACTCCTGACATTCTGGCTGCAAGTTAGTTCTACAATCATTTATGCTGTGTATTCCCGCCTATGGGGCTTATATATGCCGTTTTTCCTGCACATATCTGTGATTGGCCATTTTGGAATTGTATCAACTTCACAAAACCTGCTTTGTCATGCTCCACTTTGTATTCATTCCTATATATTTGCTATTACTGCATTTCTAGGTACTGCTGTCATGGCTTAGTGGTTCAGTACCTTGACTATGGTGCATAGTATCCTGGGTTCAAACCTGGCCACTGCTTTTTATGACTGTCTAGACAGGCTAGGGGTGTGTCTGTGTAAAGGCAGTTTTGATACAGCTTGCTCAACGTTGCCCGTCGGTTAGCTTGTTGGCGCGGCACACAGCTCCGCGCAAATGGGTTACGCTGGTTTACGCTTCATTTGGCTGTTAGCACGCATATTATGCTCAGCTCAGCTAGGGGCACACAGTTTCAGTGTGTTAAACCACTGCTCACCTACAGGCACTCATTTTATACCTGTTAAACCACTGCTCACCTACGGGCAGATGCACTCACCTTGCTAAACTGTAGCTCAGCTATAGGCACATCTCACATTTTTTATTGTTTTGTTATCTCACATTTCTTCAAAATAAATGGACTATTTCATTACATTTTACATAAAATATAATTTTATATGTGTACATATTTGTCAGGGACTTGTTTCGTGCTTATTTTACTAAAAATAAAAATTGATGTTGTGGGGGCTCGAACCATGAATGCCAGCTCTTCAGCCGATGTCTCTACCGCTATGCTATTGCTTCTTGGCTTGCTTTGCATATTTAGTTCTTATATGCTTTTCCACTGACTGCTAACTGAGGCTAAGCTACGGGCACGCCCGCGCAAACGAGTGCACTCACGGCAAACATCTTTACAATTTAAAAAAAATATATAACATGTTAATTTACATATTTTATGTTCATAGTCTGTGGGGGCATGTGTTGTGTTGTGTTTATTCACATTTCCATGGCCTCTGTCGTGGGTGTTTACTTTGGGCACTTTTACTCTTCTGGGGGCGTGTCCGCTTGCAGGGCTCGCCTACGGACATGCCCTACTGTCTTCCATGGACCGTGTTAGCCTTAGGTGTGATTCAGCATGCCCTCATGCATATGCATGACATGCTGACGTCACACCGTTTAACTGCAGCTTCCGTGTAAGCCATGTATCTCTTACACGGAGGCTTTGTGAATCCTGCCCAATGTCTTTTGTGACTTCCTATTACACTAGTTAAACTTAGCAGTGCTGAACATAACACTTTTTAAAATAAAATGAATTTCTTGGCTGGCCATGAACCCACCTGGAGCTGTAGTTTCCAATTACCCCTGTTATAATACACCATTGCTTTTGATTCATCCTGATCTGAATCTGAACTGCTCATCTACCATCTTAATTTCTACTGTTCTGCACATTCATTCATTAGTTATCTCTCCAGCAGTTTTATGCAGATTCAGGCTCGAATAGTTCTAGATTCAAGCATCATTTTCCTTTTTTTGGCCAATCTAGCACTCCCCAGGCACCCCACCATCCATTTACTAGGCCTATCCCAGTCCTCCTGGTCAGGAGCATCCTTAGGTCAACTGGTGCCCTAGGCAAAAGGGCTTCATTGCTTCCCCTCCTACACCACCTGGTGCCCCCATCCTGGCCTACCTATACCAAATAAATACTGGAAAAGTGCCCCTGCTAGAGCGTCACCCTAGGCGGCCGCCTAGTTGCCCTATGCCTAAGGCTGGCTATGCTCCTGGTATACTGCTATGTTTTTTACAGGATGTACTCTTGTCATTTCAGTGGGATCAGCCTCACCAGCCATGTTTGGTGAGAGCCAGATGCCAGGCAACTACTGTCTGCAGCCACTGCAAAGCCTGCTTGTAATGCTTTACTCTTCTGACTGGATATCAGCTCAGACATACCGCTCATACAATATTTGTCTCACTGTACCTATGTGCACTCATGACTAACTTACATCTCCTGTCTTCATGCATCTTCTACACATTCATGTAACTGGAATAGCATCTGCTGTTCCACTAGTGTGTCGACTAGTACAGCTTTCTGCTGAGTCTTACCACAACCAATCCGATCCTCAGATACTCACTTTGGAAAATGAACTCAAGTTCTCTGCATCACAGTTAGGGCTATAACTTCTGTGCCACTGGAACTGGCTTTGCAGTGTGCTGTCATTGATGAAAAATGTCCTTTAGACCAGTTCACTCAAATCGTTAGCAAAGGAATTAATAAATGCTGTTCATATTCCTTTTAAAATGGATGCTCAGTTCATACTAATATGTCACAGAATCCAACCTGTTAATGTGGGGATCTTTGTTTGTGTGTGTATGTGTGTGTGTGTGTGTGTGTGTGTGTGTGTGTGTGTGTGTGTGTGTGTGTGTGTGTGTGTGTGTGTGTGTGTGTACGTGTTTGTAGGGAAAGTGGTCTTCACAATGAAAGTTTTTTTCCACTTTCCCTTTGGCTTTCATATTCTTCAGTGACTGTCTGACTTGTCATAAAATGGAAACTGGAGAAACTGAACTGCTAAGTCAGTTATGGGAGAGTAAAATAATCTCCTTGAATTCTCTTTGCATGGAAAAGCAGGGCTCATACTCACTGGTATGTTGTTTAAGTTATTCCTTCCTTCCTTACTTTTGATAAATATAAAATGTCTACTAGTGTCAGGGAAGTCAGATATGAAAAATATAAAAAGAACTGAATAAGGAAAAGAAAAAAGCCCCTTGATGACAGCTCACTTAGATTAAAAACAAGAAGTCAAGCTTTTGTGTCTTCATTATAGTTAAGTTGTTCTTGTTAAATAAGTGATTAAAAGTCAAAAGCAGAAGCAAGAACTTGTCCTTGTGTTTTTATTATTTTTTTCATTTATGTGTGATTGAAAAGCATTTTGTTTAATGTTATCCTGAATACATGCCTTTGGAATCATGGTAAGGTCAATAAATTTAAATAATGTCACTTCAAACACCATTAAACCCTTTGAAGTTCAGTAGCACTTGTTTGTATAGTAAAAATAAATCAAGAGCTAATTTCACCTTGTTGCGAGTAAAATGTCAGCTTGGCACAGAGGTTAAGAAAATAACTATCCTGGACAACTAAACAGAATGCAGAAGAAAAACATCATATTAAAGAACTTTTTATACTGACAATGCACAATAATTGTAAAGTAATAAACTTTAAAAGAATTGTATACTGCTAGCCTTACTATGGTAACCATAGCCTGGACTTGAATACTTTGTGACCACACAAGTCGCTTAAGTAGATGTAAGGTTCAGTTCTTGAACACACGTAGTTGTCCTCAAAGGATTGCACTGATTAACTAATCATATGAAAATTTATCAGTTCTAAAAACTGCCCATGAGCCAACAGGCAAGTAAATAGATAAGAAAGGAAGGTGTAAAATGCTTAAAAGATATATACAGAATACTAATGACTCAATGGTTCTCTTCCATCTGTCTTGCTCTGTTCACTCTTCTGAGGATTAACCACTCTCTTTTTAGAAGCTGTTTTACCATTTTTTTCTGTTAGTTGTAGTTCTTTATCTTATTTTAACTTAGATAAGTATTGTCTGTCAAAACAAGTCCCTCAAAGCCTGCTGGATTTAAGGACTGCACAGGTTAGTCATGTCAGCCTCATAAGTAAAACTCATTACTTTTCTTGCTATTGCATTTAATACACAACCTTTTGAAGGAAGAATGATTATATGACATATGTCTTTCCTGCTCAGACTATTTTCATCAATATATATTATTCTCTAATAAAAGCGCAAACACCTTTGTACTACTGTATGTGAATAACCCTCTGTTAATTTATATAATGTACCAGTGAAATTGTAACATTCCCCTCTTCCCTTTCCTGTGTCAGCACCTGCTAACAAGCCTTGCTGCTGGAAGTCCTGCCACTCATTAGTTTACATAAAATTAACTTGTGATATGAATTGTACATATTTACTCTATAGAATTAGCCAATAACTAGTCTCTAAATCCACAATATCAGGATTTTTTGTCACAAAATCTAAGTTCCAGTGTAACAAAGATGAATATAGTTTGCCCTGAATGCTGATATACTACAAAATTATCCATGAGTTATGTCTCAGTGGTTAGTCTCTTTATCAAATTGTCAAAGAAGCACAGCATGAGGGAGTCGCGTTTATGTTTTTGCTGCAACAAGTTCTTCCAGTTGTCTAATAGAAGCACTTTATATAGCACTGATGTTTCAGCAGAATTGTTCTGTAATTGCCTATTTTGTTTACCATCCATCAGGTAATAAATGAGCATCCATATTTCTTTCTGTTTTTTTCTTTTTATGGTTATGACATACTAAAATATTTTGGAAGAACAGAAAAATATGCTTAATATGCCCTTTTATTTTACTGAGTTATGTGATACTTTGCAATTGATAGCTTAATGTTAGTTATTTTCCCTACTGTGTTGTATGTGTACATGTACAACTGTGTTGTATGTTGTACATTTAAATTAACTGTACACTGTAAATTAAATTTTGTTGATGGAGTTACTGATGTGAGTGCATGTGAAACTTTTCTCCCCGGGTCTCAAACGAAAATGGGTTCTGTGACCCACTAAGACTATCCCTGCAAACAAATGTCAAATAAACAAATAACATTTTTTCAGGAACATCCACTGATTTAATGACAAGCCCCCACACCCCTAACTTTATATATACTAACTCCGAGGACATACAAGCTCAGAAAGAAGAGAAATTATAGAAAAAAACATAAGCTTCAGCTTTTCTCTGTCTTCTCAGAGTCCAATGAACCACAAACAAAGATATATACTGTAACCTGCCCAGTGCCAATGAGCTGAAACATTTGATCTTCCAGCATCGACATTTTGATAGCTAGTAACAAAGCAGGACATGGCAAAGTATGTAATTCTCTGCTGAATGTTTTCTTTGACTACGCAGACTGGTCTCAAAAGATGTAATGTTTTCTATCTTACCACATTAGTATTTGCATGAGGTAGTAAGTTTAACTTCTGACATTGACAGGCTGTGCACAAAATGTCTAGGAAGAAAAATATTTGGTAGGCAACTGGTCAGTACAAAGACCTGTCAGTTTTAGTTACTTTTAGAGTCATATCACCTGTTTATTTACTATACTTAGATAGGGGGTAGGTTATCTTCATTCACTGGTCAACTATAACATACCAACAACAGACCTTTCCCATAACCACAACTTAAGACACCTTACTGCAGGAGTCAAAAACATTTCATCAGATAAGAGCCCTTTGTACAAGCTTAAATCCTTAAACTTCCCTACAAACAGTATGTATGATACTTTTTTTATGTTAAGACAAGAACAAATTCACCACAAATAAAGCATTCATAAACAATGTTACCTTACGCACCACAGAATAGTTCTGTCCTGCTAGTTCATATCTAGCTATCTAGATTAGAGCCCAGAGTCACAGTGTTCTAGGTGATTAACTTCTTGGCAAGATTTCATGAAGGGGACTCAACATGTTTAAGATCTTTCAAAATCATGAACCTGTTGGACCCAGCTACACGAGGTGGGTAGATACTTACAGTTTCTAATGCTGATCTATGGTTCCCCAGTAGACCATTCAGAACAAAGGCAAAATTAAATTCTTACCAAGTACACTACCAACTGTGGTCAAACAGATCAGAACCAAAAGGATAAAATGCCAGCTTATTTAGACTTCCTAAAGAAGCCAAAATAAAGTATGCAAGATTGTGTACATATAAAGGGATCTTCCGAAAAAATGTATTTGAACATAGTATTAAATGAAGCTTTCTCCCACAGTACTTCATTTTTATATAAGAAGGAATGAATTCCATTTTTTCATTTCCTGCCATTTTCTTCTTGATGCATGCTATAATATGCGTTTGTTTTGACACTCTCACTTTGCAAAATAATACTTTGCTAACCACAGGATATGCTTTACTAATATAATATAGAACATATTTTGTGCATATTTTTACAGACAGAATGCTCAAATTAAGGTTGCAATTCAGGTAATGACGCCTGCCTACTTTGATTGCATCTTTATTTCTATTACACCTCAGACACCTCCAAATTGTATAATGTTTGCATCTAAACTGTCTTCTATTGACATAAGTTGAAGAGGAGCTTATATTTTCAAGTATTAGAAATTATTAAACATCTGTGTGCAAAATAAGGAAATGGTATCTGCGGTGGATAATAACAGCCGGCTACTTTTTGGTCACTTCTCTTAAAGTTAAGAAGATATACTCTGTAGAATTGGTTGGTCAAACAAAGTAAGCTTTCTCAAACAGAATGAAAGATAAAATTGCTTTATAAATCAGTACAAATATTGCCTTTAACAGTACATTATTAAATAATCTGATCCACTCTTTGTCTGATGGTTCATAACATATAGGCAAGAGTTGTGCCAGTTCCCCCACAGTACAGTATTAACTCATCATGCCATGCTCATTCCCTGATGGTTCATAAGATGTAGGAAAGATTTATGCCAGTTTCATCCCACAGTAATATATCATCCCTGTGCTACAACCCAAATGTTACCGCAAAGGAGTAAAATACTTACTAGAATCTATTTCATCAAAATGAAATGCATTAGTTAAATAAATAAGGCTACCTGTAACTGCTTCAGAACATACTGAATTTAAAAGAGCAATAATGAAAATGTGTTACCCAAAAAGTTTCTCTTCTTCATTGACTCTCTACCACCCAGTTTAATCTATTCAAAGTTGCAGGGGAGCCAGAACCTATCCCAGCACTCAGTGGGCACAAGTCATAGAACTGTAAGAAAGAACCAAATATACATGCACATGAGCACACACACACACACACACACACACACACACACACACACACACACACACACACACACACACACACACATGCGCGTATACACTACAGGCACACTTCAAGCCTGTTTAGAAGAATATCAGCTCATCTACAGCAAGTTTTGAACATGTTAGTGGAATCTGGTTCATTTAGTGAAAACCCATGTAGATACGGTTTACTATGAATAAACGGGTTCAGGCCCCTAGGCAGCTAGACATTTCCCTGTGGTACATTCGGTTGGGGACACATGGCTGAAGTGACATTCAGCTGCAGAGAAATATGGCTGTTTGCAAATTCCCTGTGGGCAAAGAGAAGCATACACTGCTATGCTCACAGCTTTAATAACCAATGCACAGGGGGAAAACAATGTCCATGGTCCCCAAGAGAACATGAGACAGCAGGCAATATGGCAGGCATCAGCAGCAGGCTGGCCTAAGGGCATGTCAGTGGCAGTAAAAATGCAATGCACAATGGGCAGTGCCTCTATAACTGGAGTGTGTGGGCCACTACCCCCTTCACAGTGTCTAGGGAACATTACCTAAAATGCATACTGGAGCATAAATGTGACTACAGTAGCCTGCAAGATTTCCTCCATGCTGTAGCACAGTTCTACATGTTGTAGTTATATAAGTATGTACTGTACACTGAGCACAAGACTCATTACTTCTGATGGCATGCATTTGCCTATTAAAGCTGTGAGCATAGCAGTGTGTGCTTCTCTTTGCCCACAGGGAATTTGCAAACTGCCATATTTCTCTGCAGCTGAATGCCACTTCAGCCATCTGTCCCCAGTCAAATGTATCACAGGGAAATGTCTCGCTGCCTAGGCACCTGAACCCGAATAAACATCTCTCATTTAATTGAAACTAGGTTACTCAGCTCCAAAACATCTAAAGCCTTGAGCAACAATCCCATTGTCACAAGCTCCCACATCCCCAAGCCATATCTATATCAATATATAAGTATATATATATATATATATATATATATATATATATATATATATATATATATATATATTTATTTATTTATTTTATTTTACTTATTTTATTTCCAGTTTGATTACCGGGGAAGTCCACTGGGCCAGAACGTGCCCATTTTCAGTGGAGGCCTGGGGAGAAAAGCTCCATAAGCAATGCGAATACAATCTAAGTTACGTAATGTTGAAGGTAAAAAATACATGTATAAATGCATTCATACAGTTAATAAAAAAAAGCAAATGCATACAGTATACCTCATAAACATCATTAAGGAAAGTAGATAAAACAGATTTTCAGTAGTTTCCCTTCAGAGCAGCAAGTTTCAACTGTCTGTAATACCGAGATCTGAGGTTACTTGATATTTACAATATTTACATACAAGGAGTAGAGAGAGAGAATTACTTAAACTGAGAAGTAGCTTAAGTTTGTTTTAGGAGCAATAGAAAAATAATAGTTCTAGGGTAGTGTGAAGTGAGGAGGATAGAGGGTTCAATGGGTAGTTATTTAAATTTAAGTGGGATGAAAGCAGGAACATTTATGTTTAGAAGACAGGTAAGAGAAAAGTTGGGTTTTGAAGAATTCTGAGTTAGATGTTGTTCTAAGTGAAGGAGGGAGAGTGTTCCATTTCCTGCCTAGAGAGAAGGAGAGAAGGAGTTGGCCAGCAGGGCGTTTGGGTTTGTGGATAGAGATTAAATGTTGGTGTTCAGATCTTAGATATCTATTTGGGATGTACGGAGGAAGGATGTTTGTTAAGGCTGAGCATTTATCAGGGTAGAATATTAATTTGTGAGCAGTGGTTAGTTGGAGATAGTCTAGGTGGTTAGAGAGTTCTAGCCAGTTCAGAGTTTGTAGGGAAAGGCAATGGTGAGTAGAGGTTTTAGATTTGGTTGCAAATTTAGAGATCTTATTATAGCAAATTTCGAGTTTAGAGGAGTTGGAAGAAGACAGGTTAGTTAGGAGTGGAGCTCCATATAGTAAAGATGGTAGAAGATAGGTAGTTGCTAAGGTATGCCTAGAGGAGTTAGAGAGAAAGTGGTTGTTCCTATAGAGCATACCTAGCTTTTGGTGGGTTTTCTTTATGTTTTGTTGTATGTGGATATCAAATTTAAGGTGCTCGTCTATGGTGATGCCAAGGAGTTTTGCAGATGGGACCACCTCTATAGTAGAGTTGGTTTGGCTTAGGATTTTGAAAGCATTTTTGTCAAAAGTGAAAGCCCTGGAGGGAGGGAAAAGAAGAATTTTAGATTTATTAGAGTTGAGAGAGAGATAATTTTGGTGCATCCAGTTCTCAGTAGTGGAAAAAGCTATTTGGGTTTTTGTCAGTAGTTCAGGAAAGTTAGAGGCGGCACAGACTAAGGTAGAGTCATCAGCGTATTGGATAACTGTTGTGTCTGGCATGGCAGTGTGCAGGTTATTTATGAAGATGTTGAAAAGCATGGGTCCAAGGATGGACCCCTGGAGAACGCCAGTGGGTGTAGGTAAGAAGGAGGAGGTAGAGTTTTTCCATCTGACAGCTTGAGATCTGTCTGATAGGTAGCTGGAGAACCAGGATAGAGTATCAGGGGAGAGATGAAGGTTGGCTAGATGAAAGAGAAGGTGTTTATGAGAGATGGTGTCAAAGGCTTTAGAAAGATCTAGCAGTACAGTGGAAACTAGTAATCCAGAATCCCTGGCTTGATTGACTGTTTCTAAGAAGGATAATAAGGCAGTAATGGTGCTGTGGCCAGGGCGGAAACCATGTTGGGTGGGTGTTAGGAGGTGGTTCTGGGTTAAGAAAGGCATGAGTTGGTGGTGGACACATTTTTCTAGAATTTTAGATATAGGTGAGAGTAGGGCAATTGGGCGGAAGTTGGGAGATATTAGTATTTTTGCCTCCTTTATGAAGCGGTAGAATGTAGGCTGAGCGCCAAAGAATAGGAACGTACGACTCTTTTAAAGATCTGTTAATTAAGATGCTGATAAGGAGAGCAATACCTTCAGCAGCACATTTAAGGAAGGAGGAGGGGATGTTGTCAGGGGCATTAGAGCATGGCTTTAGTTTGGATAAGAGCCTTTTTATAAATGTGGTTGAAACAGGTTTCAGCTGGAAATTGAGAGGACAGTTAAAAGGGTTGTTAGGTGTAAAGGAAAGAGAGTTGGATGTATTATTGTTTGGAAAGGATTTAGTTAGATTAGCTATAGATTAAGTAAAGAATCTGTTGAAGTGAGAGCTTAGTTCTGTGTCAGTTATACTAGGGTCAGGGCAGGGGTTATTCCTGGATCCTGGATGGAAAAGGGAATTAACTGATTTCCAGAATTGTTTTGGGTTCTTATTATAGTTGGACTAAAGTTTATTGTAGTAGTTTTTTTTTGTCCAGGGTGATTAGTTTTTTTTGCTTGGTTGCAGAGTTGGGTGTATTGGAGCAGGGATGAAGGCATTTTATTTTTCTGGTAGAGCTTCTAGGATTTGTCCCTTTGATGCATGATTTGTTTTGTTTCTTTGGATAGCCAAGGGGAAGAATTAGCTTTGACTCATTTGTTTCTTGGTGGAGCTAGGGAGTTAAGAGTATTTAGGAAGATAGAGTTAAATTGTTCTACAGCATTGTCTAGGGGAAGAGTATTTAGGATCTGCCAGTTAGTATGTTTGAAAATGTTTGAGAAAATTGTGGGGTTGAAGTTGCTGAGATTACAAGTATGGATGTAATGGTGTTGATATTGGGTGGAGTTAGCTGAATGTATGAAAGTGGGGAGATGGTCACTAAAGGTGTCAGGGATAGTGCCAGAAAGTTTTGTTTGGATGAGAGGCTAGCATCCAGTCAATGATGGATCTTGGGGGATGTTTTTTGTTAGGACGGGTGGTTGAGTGGATTACTTGGGTGAAGTTGTAGAGGTTAATGAATTGGGAGGGGGAAGGTGAGTTGATTTTATTCCAATCAATGTTAACATCGCCTAGAATGTAGGTTTCGAATTTGATTTCTGTTGAGGCCCAGTAAAGAATATTTTCGAGGGTAGGGATGTTGTCACCTGGGGATATGTATAGGGAGATAATGCAGATGTTCTTATGTTTATTTAGTTTATTTATATATATATATATATATATATATATATATATATATATATATATATATATATATATATATATATAAAATCTGTATCTATATATGGGTCTACCTGAGAAGACCAAAAAGCCAAAATTTTTAATCCAACAAGACTAAGACAAAATTGCCAAAACCTCACATGAAAGAATACCCAGAACACCAACTAACAAACTCCTGGTAAGTAACCACATATCCAAAACAACAAAACAATGAAAAACTGTATAATGAAGCAAATTAAACTTACCCTATGTGAGGGGCTTTGTCCCCACGCACACCCCTATGTGGGAGGATGCACCCCACACACACACACCCTAACTAAATGTACCAACTCTGAGATCACACTACAGTGGGGAAAGGGCAAAGTTCACAATGAAGGACAAGTGGTTACTTACCTGGAGTTTGTTCGCCTGTGTTCTGGGTGTTCGTTCATATAAGGTTTTGTCAATTTCTTTTCCATCTTGGATTCGAAATTTTGGCTTTTCAGTCTTCTCAGATAGACCCCTATATATATATATATATATATATATATATATATATATATATATATATATATATATATATTAATGTAATAGCCCCTGAGATTACACAAACTCAGAGAAGGAGAAATTGTTACAAATGCAGCACGTGATCACCTTCTCGTACTTCTCTAAGTATAACTCTCATTACAAGACCCTACAAATTTTCACTGACAGCATTCTCAAAGTCTATCAACTGGTTTCTAACAGTAGGTTCACCACCCAGATACATGGAGAACATGTGATTCTGCTGTTTTCTTGAATTACGAACCCTCAAAATATACTTCAGCAGAAAAAGAACAGCCCACGGGTAAATGTAATGCCGTCATAATATAAACAGAACAGAATACTCAAATACTTAAAGGCAAAACAAAGCACAACGAGCATATAAAAATTAACCAAATCGTAGTTTATTCAGGCAAGTGCTTTCACCACACTAATGTGGCTTCTTCAGACCATAATAACAAACATTCACTCTATGTTCCGTTTATATAACAATTTAAATTAAAACATCCAATGAGAACTTTTGCCCACAATTCTTCATATTTAATTATTCGCACACCCACTTCCCCGTGATGACATCACCATAAACACTTTTCTTTAAAGATGCAACATCTCATTTATACACAATCTCATAAAATTAATGTGAACACTCCATTACAACATAAAATATAACCTTTACAGTTAGGGGGAACCCATGGTGGCAAGACGGAAGCAGAATTTAATGGTACAACCACAGGAGTTTCCCAAGCCACCTTTTGTTATTATTGTCTGAAGAAGCCACATTAGTGTGGTGAAAGCGCTTGTCTGAATAAACTACAACTTGATTAATTTTTATATGCTCGTTGTGCTACGTTTTGCCTTTAAGTATTTGAGTCTTCTCAAAATATACTTATTTGACTACTAATGCATAAGACTTTGAGGGAAAAGTACACAAATTTGTGAAACATAAGGACTTAAGAGAAAATAGTTTTGTGGAAACAGTCAACTCCTGCTCAAAGAAGCAAGTGTTTTTACAGGGTGAACCCCACTGCACTTCCATGTACCCTTAATTTATTGTCACTACAAAATCAATGTAACACGCAAAATAAATCTTCAATAAATATAAAATTAAAATGTCCTGCTCTTTCTGTTGAGATACCAGACTCAGAGTGCCCATTAAACAGCACTAAGCAATTCATCTTACATTGCTACAACTTATGATATGCAGTCATCCATATACAAAAAGCACCTAACAAATGTGGTCATGCGTCACAGACAAAAAGGCAATGTAGGATTGTAAACATGAAGGGAAACATCCTATATAGAGGTTACTACAGACACTGAAATGAACTAGTAGAAAACACACGCACAAATTAACCTTAACATATCTAGTGTCCTAAATATAACAGATTGCCCTCTAATCAGGACAATTACTCTTCTTTTCACATACTTAATGCATGCAGAGAATCTAATGTGCATTCAACAGTCTTACTGCCAGAGAGCTACTACCTATTTCAAAAACTGACAGCTATTTATTTTTCTCCTCATTAATGTTTATCTCCAACAGATCTCATAGCTGACACCACATACTTTTTAGTTGGGTCTGTTTACCAACTTTATTTACAGCCACCTTTGTATAGGGGCAAACAAAACAGTCTTATTTAAGAAATTCATCCAGCTCCATAAGCCCAACACTGCAAGTCTTCCAGTGAAGAACTCTTAATTCCATACCCATCTTTTACCTTTATGCTTCAACCTTACCTCTTATGTGTACTTAACTATAGAGAAGGTTCCTCATTTTGAGTCTTAGAAAGACCATGTTCCTCACTGTTCCACATTACAGAGGTCTGCCACACATTCATTGTGAGGAACACTGAGCTGAGCGGAGAAGGGGCATTGACCACAACTCTGATCTGTGATAAATAAAAATAGGTATCCTGTTTTTTTTTTTTCTTATTTTACTAGTTATTGATTATTCTAGCCATTTATAGCACTTTTTATTGTCTGCTGCATACTTTTTTACTGTATTTATTGCTATAAATTAATCTGCACGATTGTACTAAAATTGTTTGCCTTACAGGGCCTGATAAATAAGGCTTTTACTGTCACACTGTCTGTAAAGCTTTTTTAGCTAGTTTCACTTTGTGATAGGTATTAACTGGAAATTTTCACCATTTGTTAATTATCTGTTTGTTTGTTCTGATTTCCTGGCAAAGAGTGTATCATATAACTGATTTGTTTGCAGTTAAAAGAATTCTCTAGAGTCTCCTTGCTCCTTTACCTGTTTAAAACTTTAATTTAGTGGTTCACTGCTGTTTTTCTGCTGTGATAAACATTTCTGTAGTGTTTTCTGCCTAAAATAGTGTAGCTAGTAGCTGCAGTATAGTTTCCCATCCCCCCTTCCTGTTGGTGTATTGTTCTTATACTTGGTGGCTTTGCAGTTGCCCGCCCCTACTGTAAATTTGATCTGGGACACTCCTCCCAGTCTAATGTCATTAGCTCATTCTACCTAATACAGGGAGAACATTTGAGAAGACCAACCCACTTAGTTTCTTAACCTTGAATTATCTTCTGTTCCTCCTTTCTCCCTTTCCATTTTATATATATAAAAAAATACTTTGCTAGAATTTCCTTCTGTTCTGACTGAGTGTGCTTCTCAAACAATCTGGAAATAAGTATATTTTTGGCACATTTTAACTGTTCAGAGTTCTGCACTGTCTTAATTTTTGCTTGACTGAATTATTTATATATTTGCTGGCATTGTTTTTGGATAATCTAAGTGCCTCCATTTTGATTTTTTCCTAATTTACTGCTTTCTGCACTTCTTTAGTCATTTTTAATTGCATTTATTTAAACTGTATTTGCTTTAATATTGCTACACACTCAAGTGTGCTAACTTGCACTGCATTTGAATTGTTTTTACTGCTGTTTTAGCTGCTTTTCTGTTAAAAAAAGTTCTAAGCTTGTTTCCTACATTTCCTGTAACTAGTCTAGTCCAGGTACAGATTTGCTGTACCAAGGACTGTTTGTAAGCTTCTGAGTGAGCCCCCCCCCCCACCAAGCCCTTCTGTGTTGGAGGGAAGCCTTCTAGCTTATCAGTGGGAGTGGTAAGCACTAGGTAGCCTATCTACCACAAGGGGAGTGGTTTCTGGCCAATAAATTGTAATTTATTGGCTGTTTGGGCAGTTTTTCCATCCCTTTCAACTTTCTGGTTTAAAAGCCCGCATTTGTGCTTGTTTCCTCCTTTCCTGTAACTAGTCTAATCCATATACTGATTTGCTGTATCCAGGATTGTTTGTAAGCTTCTGAGGCCTCCAAGCCTTTTTGTATTATAGGGAAGCCTTGTAGCATATTAGAGGGAGTGGTAAGCACTAGGTAGGCTATCTACTACAAGAGGAGTAGTTTCTTGCCCAGAAATTGTAGTTTATTGGTCATTTGGGCAGTTTTTCCATCCCTTTCAACTTTCTGGTTTAAAAGCCCACATTTGTGTGAGGTTTTGCTTGTTTAAGCTCCTCTCAGCGGTGTCAAGCTGAGGTAAACTATTACTGGTGCCAGAAAGTCTGCTCTTCAGTTTTTCCCTTAGATCTTGCTAGTTCTTTCACTCTTACACTTCAAATAGCCTGATCACTTTGCACTTCTACAGGTTTTTGTAGCAATTATTGTAGCACACCTAAGTGCCATCAGCGCTAGTCATTATTCATGGAAGTAGCTGCAGTACTTAGTAGTTATGACCACCCCTCCTGGCATGATTAAAGGGCAGTTCCCTGTGCTTTCTCCTATTAACCTGGTGCACTTGTACATTCTGAGGCAGTGTAGCAACTGCTCCATGTACACAGACAACCCTCACCTCTTACCTCCCAATGCTCTGACTTGTGAGAGATGCACTTATATCACCAAATTGGAAGCTATGCACTCTCCAGCTAAGACCAGACTAGCTAGTCAAGAAGAGAAGGTCAATACCTGCACCACACCACATGGAACACATAGCCCTCCAGAACACCCACTATCACAGCTTTCACATAAAAACACAAACCACACACCCACCTTCGTGGAGGTTCTCAATAGAAATTTACCCAAACAGCAGAGACCTCCAAGACAGAAATGTGCTCAACCACCACAACACAGCACAAACCACAGGACACATAGCTCACTTCCACCGTGTGACCCTCAACCTAAGCCCCTAAGGCTAAACACCTTGCCCAATACACTAATCATAGGTGACTCAATAGTGAGGCACACAGATGTCCCACTCATTGGGTTGAATAAGGAGAAGGTGACAGTCAGCTGTCTAACAGGTGCCAGAATCCGACACATAACACATGCACTTGGGTACAAGTATGTCATTGTCCATGTGGGTGTGAATGACCTGAGATGCACCTCCCTGGACTACATTTAAAGAGACATGGTGGAGCTCTCAGATTTTGTGGCCCAGGTAGGTATGAGACTAGCCCTGAGCAGTATCCTACCATCACCCGGAATGATACCGCAGTACAAACAAAAAATGATTGACTTCAACAATTGGCTAAGTTTCTGGTGTCATTCTAAGGGGATCCATATCTGTCTGCTTGGGATGACATGATTGACAGATCTCAATGCTTTGCCACAGATGGCCTGCATCTGTCACCCCTGGGTTTCCAGGTACTGGCTAAGCCTCTTGCCACCCCTATAGTACGTTTTTTAGACAGTGTTCCAAAGACCAAATTACCACAGTAACAGCTATAAATACATGCAGTGTGAGGGTCATGCTGCTTAGTGCTAGAAGTCTAAATCTCAAGATGCACAAGCTTGAAGCACTCATCAAAATGGAGAGCATCGATATTTGTGCTGTAACGGAGACCTGGTTTAAAGAGGCAGAAAGCACCCCTGTGCTACCAGGCTATAACTCATTCCACACCTTTCGGCCCCAAAACATGGACAGAAGCTCCAAAGGCAGTGGTGTATCCATATTCATAAAGGATATGCACAGCTCCAGACTAGTAGCCCAGCATAATGCATCCGAGATATTTCAGGTACAACTAACATTGGGTAAGATAGCGATCCAGGTCATAACCTGCTATAGGTCCCCAACCATGTCCCTAGACTCTCAGTCCATGTTCCTAAGCATCCTAGAATCTATCAAGGTCCAACCCAACACTCTTATACCAGGAGACTTCAACTACCCCTCCATCAACTGGGAAAACTACTCAAGCACCAATATACTGGCCCAACTCTTCCTGGAATTCATCAATTCTAATGCCCTAGACCAGCTCATTCTGACCCTCACTACAGGAAGCAACATCCTTGACCTGGTTATTATTAACATGGGCGACAGCTGCTCTGCACCAATAGTCAAGCCTTCCCTGGTCGGATCAGACCATAAACTAATCACCATGGAAATCCACATCTCAACCACACCCTCTGCAATGTTAACCACCTTGAAAAACTTCTCCAAAGCTGACTTTGGACTCCTAAAAACAGATGTGGCTAACTTCATGGCACCCATGCCAATGGAAAATAGGTGCATGACCGCCAAATCATACACCAATGCACTGTACAAACATGTACAAAAATGCATGGAACTAGCCATACCCAACAGAACCAAGATGCTCTCCTCCAAAAAAAAAGCCAATCTGGTGGTCCCCTGCCATTAATAAACTCTACAACAGAAGGAAGAAACTGTTGCAGAAAAAGGTGAATTCCAAAGACTGGAAAAACTCCCTTATTAGCCTCAACAAAATGTTGAGATCCCTCATCAAGTCCTCTAAAGCCAGCTATGAAGGCAGAATTGCAGCAGACACTAAAAACAATCACAAAGCCTCTATAGTTATATCAAGAACCCCCACAGCAATACTCAGTTTTGCTCTGAGTTGCTGCACAATGGTACATCCTATACTGAGCCAACAGATATTGCCAACATACTGGCCGACAGATTCAATGCCAACTTTACCCCTCTCTCCCTGCCAAAGGACCAATCACAATACCAGGAGAATGCCAGGCACTCAGCACTGCTGCAGCACAGGTTAAAGCTGCATTGTCCAAGGCCAAGAAGGCAGCTTCCATAGGACCCAATAATATCCCTGGCTGTGTTCTACATGAACTACAAAGTGAACTGACACTACAACCGCACCTCAGGCTTTGTCCCTACTGAATGGCACACTGCTACAGTCATCCCTCTCCATAAAGGGGGAGCGAATACAGACCCTGGGAATTATCGCCCCATTAGCCTGATGAGTCTGATATGTAAAGCTATGGAGTGCATCATCATGGACCTGATTAACAAAGATATAGGAAATCTCCAAACTCTGGACCCCACGCAGTTTGGCTTTGTGAAAGGGAGATCATGCCTGCTCAACCTGGTTGAATTCTTTGAGTCAGTCACCAGGGCTGTGAATGAAGGTAAGGCAGTGCATACAACCTACATCGGTCTGGCCAAGGCCTTTGATACCATTCCTCAGTTGGAATTATTGATAAACTCACCAAACTAGGCATCAACCCCTATATCACTAGGTGGTTTGCAAGTTGGCTCACAGATTGAACACACGGTGTGAAAGTAGCAAACTCCAAGTCAGACTGCCAACCAGTCACGAGTGGAGTCCCACGGGAATCGGTCCTGGGTCCTCTCCTGTTCTGCATCTACTTCTTAGAAGTCCAGGCAAACACAAAGAGACTCTGGCTGACCAAGTTCACAGACGACTGCAAGCTGGGAGCTATTATTAACTCCCCAAGTGATGCAGACATCCTACAGAAAGGCCTCACTGAGACCAGTGACTGGTGTCGAAACCATGGCCTTAAGCTTAACGCCAAAAAATGCGTCATTATCCCCTTTGGTAAAAACTCATTTCCCACTAATTACCACTTTGATGGGAGCCCACTGAACACTGAAGGCCTTATAAAAGATCTGGGAACGCAGTTTGACAGCAACCTCTCGTTCAACCACCACATTGCCACTGTGGTCAGAAAGTAATTCTATGTGGCACATCTTATTACCAAGGGTTTTGCATCCAGGAAGAAAGAGGTCATCATCTCTCTCTCTACTCTCCCCTTATTAGACCAATCATCGAGTATAATGCCCCATTTGGCATGTACCTCACTAGACACCAGCAACAGCTGGAGAGGCCACAGAAGTACCTCACAAAAAGGATCTTAGGCATTAAACACATGTCCTGCATGGACAGACTCAAAAGACTCCAGCTATTCTCTAACTCATATCCCCTACTTCGAGGCAATCTCTGCTTGCCTTACAAAGCCATGTCTGACCCAGCTTTGCTAGAAATGCTACATTTAAAGAAATCCCAATCCCTCTGCACCACACGCTCCAGAGACCTCAACCTCATTACCACAATCAACAGAACATGCTGAAGGGAAAGGTTCCTCACCCAAATACTGCCTATGCTCTGGAATAGACTTCCCATACATGTCAAGCAGAGCACCTTGCTGTCCCTCTTAAAGAGAAATCTTGATGAGTGAATGAGTAATAGAAAGTTCACCCCGGGATTACTCCAGTGGCTCTACTTGATAGAGGCACTGGGAACTAACATTGGCAGCATGATGCCAGAGCACTTCTATGGGCAAGGGTTGTAAAGGCTCCAGAGCCATTAGCCTAGTACACACCTATGAACCTATGAACCTATGAATCCATGTTAAGTAAAATTAAATCTTGTTAATTAATCAAAAGAACCTTACATAAGTATAAAACAACATGTTTTAACCATACTGTTAGCTTCCTAGGATAAGTTGTTAGTATGTTGTTAATAAATGTTCTACATTTTGCCCCTTTGTTCCATATTATGAGAGGTAGTACTGCCCATTCTGGTAATGGAAGTTTCGGAGCTATAGCTTCAACATACATATGTTGTGTTTTCCATCCCATTCTTTGAGCCATATTCTATCTGAGCGAAATTAAACACAAGCTCTTCTTCCAAGTAAATATCTATGTTGCAGTTATATGTACTTATACTGTTTCTAGTTTCATTAATGTTTCACTCGAAAGCCCCAATCGTTGCACTGTCCTAGTCTTCCTTAGTACAGTACCTACTGGGGCTTAGCATTTTAAAACTGTCTTGCTTTCCCAGGGCCACGCCATTCATGTAGTCTCCAAATTCCAGCTTTTATACATGTGTTATGTACTCTCATGTGCACCACAGCTGAATGTAAGTTAATAAAAATGTATTTTCCAATTTCATCTTCTTCCACTTTCTTCTGTTTGTGTAGCATAGAACAGAAAGGAAGAATTAAGGCAACAAAGAAGTGTGCTCTTTTATATCCAAAGTTTATACTTCCTTAGCTATTTGCCTCCAGCTTTGTCTCCTACTAGCTGTAACTCAATGTATGCCTGTACTTACCTTGTGGCTAATAAATTTCAGTCCCTCTGTCTTTCTTTCTCTCTCTCTCTTTCTCCTGCTGTCTGTCTCTGATCTCTTCCGTTTAAACTTGTCCACATTTTGCACTCGTCTATTCCAAGCATATTGCTCATCACACACATTCACACACCCTTTTCTCTCTTATTTTTTGAGCAGCACTTCTTCACTTTACCTTCTCTTTCTCATTCTCACTCCTTGCAGTACTTCACTGTATCTTATGTCTCAGAGTGTAGAGACAGTCAGGCCTGTCTCAGCCAAGCCACAGTGCCTCAACAAATTTGATACCACATATTTCCTCTATAAACAAAATATCAAGTTTAACCATAGCTGACTTTATTTACAGAGTAACAAGACTCTCTTTTCAGCTTTTCAAGTCCAGTCCTCACAATATTTCTTTTGATGTCATATAACTGGTTATTTAATTTACAGCACTTACCTAGTAACACAGGTTACATAAGTGATCTTTGTCATTCAGTTTTCTGTGTTGGAGTTCCTTCCCTACTATCAGCCCAGTAACATCTTTTTTGCTTTAATGGACTATATTATTACTGCCAGCTTATAAACAGGCTTTCATCCATGGCACAATCATAACCACTATTCCATTTCCTTATACTGTATTGTACATGGCGCGGTTTATAGACAAGCAGTCCTTCCATTGTGAAACTTTATTATTCCACTGTCATGCTATTCCACCAGAATCCAGCTGGGCCTCACACAGTCTAACCTCTGCTCAAGCTTGATAACAAGATGGCCAGTAACAGTTCTCTCTTCTCTGACCATATAATTTTCTGCCTTGTGCAGGATGATGGAACACTCTCATAAACAGACACACACACACACACACACACACACACACACACACACACACACACACACACACACACACACACACACACACATACACACACACACACACAATAATCCTTCTTCTGCCTTGTGCAAGTTGATCAAACATCCACCTACCTACATACATACATACACACACACACACACACACACACACACACACACACACACACACACACACATACTCATAGTAAAGTTCATAGATTGCAACAACTTAAACTGTTTTGCTGTGTAATAAACTGTTAAGGGAATATGCAGTACCTAGGTATACCTACTATCCATATATTCCCAGTCTTGGCACTTTTCACATTAGCACATTCACCATTTGCATGGGTCATCCTAATCCTTCTTTTTGCATATCCAACTGTACAATTGCACCAATTCATAACGTGAACCAGTTATACTAAATATGGTGCTAAGTTTTCTCCTTATGACTGTGCTATCATTGATCTATCAATACTGACTATATTTTTTTCAACCGATATAGTAACTTCCTAGTTACAGCTTCCTAAGTGTGGTATCTTCCCCATAAGATGATGATTCAATATATCTGTACACAATTACTTACCTGTTGCTTCATTCGTATATATATATATATATATCAGTGTCAGAACTGCAACTTATATAAGCTGTTTATTTACAGACAATTATGAGGAAAGTTGCTAAAACTTAATTATTGTATAACCTTTGTAGTCCTAAAAAATGTTTACAGGAATACAGATTTTTTTGTATTTTTCAGGAAAATAACAGTTTGCATTCTTTTCTTCCATTTGCCACTGTCTGCTTCATTTTCATTTTCACTGAACTACAGCAACAAAATAGCACAACAGAATTCCACTTAGACCACCAGGAGGAGGAATTCCATTTTACACTATTCTTATACCTAAAAAGCAAGCGTCTGTAAAGAGAACAAAAGTTATGCTGTTGATGTTCATCATTCCCCTTGTCCAGTAGCTGTAAGGCTTTATGGACTGTGTCTTGCCCGAGACACAATAACTAGCCAGATTCCAAAATCTCTGGTTACCTCCCACGCTTCCCCTTTGACTGATGATTGGTCAGCTCTAAGGAGGGAAAATGAACAGAGTGGAAAATCTTCAGTAATTTTTTGCTGCCTTGTGAAGAAGCACTCAAAGGTTTCAGCAGAGCAGCATCCAGCCCTTCAGAGTTTTCTTAGAATCAGGCCATTATTCTCCTAGTGTTATAACCTAACCCTCAGAACCAAGTTGAATGGATTCTACATGCTCTTAACATGCATAAGCAGCACTGATACATTCATGATGGAACAACCGCCCTTAGAAAAGCTAATCAGCTATTTATCTCTTATGTCAGGACTAAGTAAGGATAACCCATGTCAAACAAACTATTTCCAGTTGATGTCCTCAGATTTTTCCTTTTGTTATACCCATCATGGTAAACCAGTTCCAGACAGCATCAAGGCATACACTTTGAGGACCTTATCTTCTTTGGTGTCATATTGGAAAGGTATGGACTCTAGAAGCTTTCTAGAGGCAGATGCATCATCCTCTATATATTCCTTTGCAAAGCATAATAAACTGGATTGTTTTTTCTAGATCCAGGACTGGCTTTGTTAGGACCACTCTCCAGGGGTTCCCGGATCAATATTCTTCCTCCTCCTCCTCCTAGGTTGGATAGGCTTTGGTAATCACCAAATGCAACAGTGGGAAATGATGAATATAGTACAGGCGTGTAAGTTACACTTAAGCTGTAACAGCAGATTTTCGAAACCCTCGCTGCTGCAGTAGCCACACCCACTCATCATCCCACAAGCAGAGCATTATTGTCAGAAAATAGTTTGGTGATTATTTCTTGTTTGTTTAATTCAGGATGATTATGCTACTTTTTATTAAATTTAAATTGCTTAACAATTAGACAAGAAAGCCCTGAAGATTTTCTACTTTTACTACTGATTCTTCTTCCTCAGAGCTGACAGACAGTGGAAGTGTGGAAGGGAGCCAGCACTTTTGGAAGCTGGCCAGTTGTCTTGTCTTGGGCAAGACACAACCCATATAGCCTGAAACCAATGCAGTAATGAGGAATTTGAACATCTGCTTTTATGGGTAAGTGCAACTTACACAACTGTACTTTTTAAGGAAAGTGCTAAATCTGTCAATACTGCAAGCCAAAAAATGACATCAGAAGCAGAAAAACATCACTACACGCTAACAGTTTCCTTTGCTAACCATTAAATGCAAACCAAAAGGAAAAAAAAATAAATGACAATGAAAACAGTTTCAACAAGCCACAATACACTGAAAAAAAACAGAAACCAAATGACACATTCAGACATAACAACCACCATAATTTTCATGTACAGTTTGAACCCTGGAGTTCTGAATTATCTACCACTTTCTTTCATTTATAGCTGCTGCATTGCTCTCCATTGCCTCTGTTTTGCCTCTCACTCTTTAGTTCTTCACTTTCACTTCAGAAACTCGGAAGCAATGGTTGAAGTCATTCAGTTTTATAGCATTACTTCAGGTTTAACTGAAGAAGCAAAGAAGTCAAAGTTGCAACCTTCCTTCACCTGCCAAGCGAAGATGCAGTTAAGATAGTTAATGCATGTAATCTAACTATAGAAGAGCTGTCTGATTTGGATGTCATTAAAGAAAAGTTCTGACAGTAATGTTTGCCTAAAAAGAACTTCCCTTATATACCATTTTTCACTTAGATACCAGGGTTCACAGGAAACCATTGTTGCATATAGGGCTGAATTAAGACACAGGACTAAAAACTAAGACCATGAATTTGGTGAGTTGCATGGTTCTTTAGTGAAACAAAGTTATAAATATAAGCAGAGCAGCAGACTCGACCAGTTTTCCTTTTTTGACAAATTTGTTGTGGTTGGGATATGTATACCCAGCTGCAGAGTGGATCTTCCTAAGCCCCGTCCTGCTTCAATCCTGGAGGGGTCTATGAAATTGTCCACAAGTGTTTAACCCCTCAGGACACTGTACCACTGCTCCCTTTCACTAATGATGATAGAGATTCTACACAGGAGATAGGTAAGCCTGGAAGCTGTTACCTTTACTAGTGGGGGCAGGTTGGTTACTTGGTAACTATCCTGTGCCCTATGTGCTGGGTGGGAAATCAGAGATTATCTTGGGCTGTAGGATGGCGATACCTCCCAGGCCATCCTTCATGGCCAGCCCAGTGATGCTTTTCAATTGCCAGTCTCCAGTGGGGCTACAACAAATTGTCTATTCCCCCCAACCAGAATGTCACATACACCCTCCCTTAGTAAAGGTGAGCAGGTAGAACCTCTTCACTCCTATCCCTCCCCACACCAGCTCCAGCAGGAGCCTGAATCACTAATCAAACTCAGGCCACCTTAGCCACAGTTAGAGCTTTATCTTTCTGCACTAATATAGCTAGCAGAGTAAAGTAGTATTTGGTGAAAAAGCTTGCATGAGATGTTGATGTGTGCAAAATTAAAACTAAAGTCTGCTGGCACTAGACAGAACAATATACTCAAGACACAATGCAATGCAAAAAATATTTTAAACAGCATGGAAGCAAACAAAGTTGCTGTTTTCCAGAAGTCTGAAGATGCAATTTAAAGTTGTTAAGCACTCAGCTCATCAGCTGTCATTCTAAGTGGGATTATTAGTCAATACCGAGCCATGTCCAGCTCTTAATAACGAGTGTAGTTATGCAAGCTGAGAAAAAACTGCAAATGAAACGCTGTGCAATTGATTGGTACTAACAGAACTGGTAACTGTGTACTCAACGATTACTCTGACTTGAACAATTCCATGACCTATCCACATAAAGCAAAATGATTTTCTTGTAAATGCAGTTGGTGCGTGCATTGAGAGTGTGCACACTGTGTTCACTAGATGAAAACCATTTTTTCATGCCATGGTATCCCTAGCATGCTCACTTACATTAATGGTGCAGCTGGATAAGAATTTTGTGCATTTGACAGGAATGCAAATGTCAGCACATTACTTCTTTACCACTGTGTCCTCTTTAAATGGCCAAGTACACAGTGTTATTCAAGCAGTCAAGCAGTGACAAATAGGAAACCTGCATTACCACTTGAAAATAAAACTTTTATCTTTTTGAAAACAGTAATTTCTACAGTAATTATTGCGACCTATAGAACTTTCACCCTCACAACTATTGATGGAGAAGAAGATGAGAAGACATTTTCAGGTGCCTTTTGGTCTAATGTTCAGACCTAACAGAAAACACCTGTATAAAGCTGGGCTGCTTTCATCAAAGTACAGTGAAGTGAATGCAAAACTACCACTAGGGGATAGATTGATCCAGGAAATATCATATTTAACTGACTTAGATAATGTTCCTGAATGTTTGACTCAGCACTAACCTCATATATTCTGTGAATCACCTATTGCCTGTCTGTCATCTTTAGGATATGGCACAGAGAATGTACATGATGCTGACAAACCATCAGATGTGTCCTTCAAACCTACTATTGCATCATCATTTGATGGTGACTGTAAAATGTTCAGATGTGGTAGATCAGTTAGAAAACTATCTAAGTGAAACAACTGTGGTGCCTACTATTATAGCAAAGCTTGTAATGCTGCTGTGTAGTTAATGCAGATTATAACTGCACATCTTACATACAGTGTTGTTTTGTGTGTGTGTGTGTGTGTGTGTGTGTGTGTGTGTGTGTGTGTGTGTGTGTATAAAAATATATATACTATATATATATATATATATATATATATATATATATATATATATATATATATATATATATATACATACACACATACACACACACACACACACACACACACACACACACACACACGTCATTGAGTCAGTGCTCTATTATATCAACAGCAATAGCAATTTCACTGATACCAAAGCACTGATTGCACAAAAAATGGAAAAAAAATGAAATCAGCAAAAGTAAATCACTCACAAAAGAAAAATACAACTTCCTTTTGTAATTGGTACTTAAAAAAACTGTCATAAAAACACATTTTACACTTCACCCCCTACATACCCTAAATAATATAAACCTCCATTGTCATACAATATCAACCATGATCATACATTAAGAAAAGCAAAGTCATTGTTATGTGGCATGCTAGATCCTGCACTCAAAAATGAGTGCATTTGATTTCTTGTGACAACAAAAACAACGGTTGATGAGCTCTTTATGCAGCAGACTGAACAAAACAGTCAAAAACAATTCTAGATAAACTCCAATTTAGTAATGAAGTAAACACAGTCCAAAATGAAACTGATTCATACCCACAGTCAAGATAATTAGTTACTCTTTTATTATAAATTCAAATTTGATAACTAATATGGTCACAAATGCATTTGCACATATAGCTTTTACAAAACAGGAGGGAAAATAGAAAATCATAGTGTGCTGAAAGTGACTTTCAGTGTAACCATTTTGCAATTTCAGCACTTGCAGAAATTTCCATCAGAAAGTTGCTGTTCTGTTCTCAGCTGGGGTGCCTTCTGTGTGAAGTTTTCATGTCCTCTATGTATTCACATAAGTTTTCTCCAGGTGCTTTGTTTCTTCCCAAATACATGTGGTAGGCAGATTAGTGAACATAAATTCTCCATAGATGTGTGTGTGTGTGTGTGTGTGTGTGTGTGTGTGTGTGTGTGTGTGTGTGTGTGTGTGTGTGTGTGTGTGTGTGTGTGTGTGTTTGTGTGCGTTTGTGTGTGTGCTACAGAAGAAAGTTCTGACAATGTACTTCTGTTTCCTGCTTTCCCAGTAAACACTATGGATGGTGGTGGCTGCCCAAAGGTTTGCTACAGGAGTCAGATGCAACATGATCTTGTTTCGGTCTACTTTTAAATCTCGAAATACCAAAATCCTGAGTTTTCAGATACCAAACTCAAAACATTGAGATTTCGGTATCTCAAAACTTAAAAGTGTAAAAAAAAACCCCACAGCTAAAATAATGTGTTGCCCCCCTGCACCCCCCACACACCCCTACTTAAATATACCAACTCCAAATTTGCGCTACAGTGAGGAGAACGGTAATACTCCTGTTGTACTTATCATTCTGTTCACAGTAGTGCGATCTCAAAGTTGGTATATTTAAGTAGGGGGTGTGGGGAACACATTATTTTAGATTTTTTTTTGGGGGGGGGTTCTCTTTTAAGTTTCGAGATACCGAAATCTTGATGTTTTGAGTTCCGTATCTCAAAACTCGAGATTTTGGTATTTTGAGATTTAAAAGTGGACCCATCTTGTTTACATATGATATTTTGATTATAACATGAATTTACTAGTGGTTTCTGTCTTAATATTGTTAGATTTCTAGTCCTCTCTGGTTACTCTATAAAACAATCAGATGCACATAAAAGGAATTGTAATGTTTACAAGTAAGGGCATCGCAGGAAGCACTTAAAAGTGTGAAAATAGCTTCATGAACTAACTATAAATGTATTGTGAGTAATGAAATTTACCATCTGCAATAAGACCACACCTAGCTACTAAAATGATTTTTTTTCAGATCCAGCTCAATTGCTTAAAATCTTTACAGTTTATAAGAAGTTATATTCAACTATTATAATCCTTTTTATTGCTGAAATAAGCACTTTCTGCTAACTCTCACCTTACTTTCGTTATTAACACTTTTTCTGATCTTGATTCTTTACTCAGTCAGTTACTAAGCAGAAAATAGTATTATCACTTCAGTCAATGCAATAAAATATAAGGAAAAGGCAAGTAGTCTATCTGAATTTCCCTTTAGACTTATACAAATCCTCCCCAGATTTATTAATTCTAGCACATATACAGGAAAGTTGTACATTATCCCACCATGCAAATGTTCCTCGGCTACTTTTACTCTGAAAAGAGGTAAAAATGAACCATTCACTTTAGATACTTGTGACCCTATAGCAGGCATTATTTCGCAGTTGCAATTACGTATGCTGGAATTACGAATTAAAATGTATTGAATGACTAGGTACTTTCTCTTATTAGGGCTTTTAGAAGCAACATGTCTCAGCTACATTCAGAGCTTTGATATATGAACATATGCTTCTTAACAGTACAATCACTTTACCTTTTACTGATTAATTTTATATTTGATTGTGTTTTGACCTCCCTGTTGCCTTTACAGAAATGATAGAAGGCCTTGAGTCACGTTGCACTATACTTTATTTTCTAATTTACAAACAACCATTATAGAAAAATGCAGGATTGCCATTTAGTCATTTAGCTGTTTACTTTGGTTATCTGATTAGTCTCATTATGTTTATAATCCATCCTCAGGGAATACTTTAGTTGTTATTTATATGAACTTGTAGAAATTTCGTCAAGACACTGAGGAAATTACTCTACTCTTTTCAATAAATGATGTATGGGAACTTTAGCATTCAGTTAAGCTTTCACCAACTTAGACACTTGGGATTTTAGTTTAACATAGACATCTGGGAGTGCACCACCCCCAGAATGAAGCCAAGCAATGCAGGTGGAAATACAGAGGGTTGAACCTGCAACCTTCACTTGTTCCCAACATTAAAAGAAAGTGTTCTACCTGCTTAGCTACTATTACTGTTAATTTTGTTATCTTTCCTTTTCAGTCTAGTGCCCGAGACATTTGTGACAGACATTTCACAAAGTACAAAGGTGAGTGGAATTAAATATTCAGTCATACCTTGCACTGATCGTATACTTTTTTGTGGCTACTTCACTTTGTCATTAGAACTTCCTGAACATTTCAGGAAACCTGACTTACTATGCAGTTAAGTGTTCAAACCTCATCAGTATTAGTCTTTGCTTCTCCTTATTTCTGAAAGTTATATCTGCTTAGGTGTGTTTGCCTCTTTACTTATGTAGGAGCTTCCCTTTTTGGGGGTTCTTGGGGTGCATGAACTGCTACCATAGCAAAACATGGTGTAGGGTTGAAAATGCTCACATGAAAACAGAAAATCTTCACGCTTTACTCATCTTAAAAAGTAAATTTCTTAAATGTATCTGTACCAAGAATATTTTCTTTTTTTCAAACAATGTTTTCATTCCTACAGTGAAAACAATTGACAAATAAAAGCTGGAAATATGCCATTTTATGGAATTCACACAATCTTCATCATATTTAGAGCCTACCTGCACAGTATACAACTTCCTGGCCTAGATATGTAGAGCAGGAAAATTCATCTTCAGTTTCTGATACAGCTAAGAAATCTGCTTATGAGTCTAAGTTAAAGACATTTCATTCCTTCCTATAGTACAGCATAAGTAAACTGACTTAGTCTCTAATATATATATACTGCCAGTATAGTCTAGCTATTTTCCACACAACATTGCTCTTTATTTATTTTACTCTCAAAGACTGGATTTTTTTACAATTAATGGACTTGCATCCCTTTAACATTTGTTATGTCACAGGTATTTATAGATAGGAATGTCTACTTAGACTGAAATGCATTCCTTTCCTTCTAAGATTGTGCTGTAACTATTATTTCACTCGATATGAGATTTCCTATTTTTGTCCTCTGGTCACCAACATTTGATTGTCTCCTTTAAGCCTGTTACTTTTAGTTTTCTATGTTATCATTTGTATTCTAATGCTGAAAGAACTTCTCAGTGTTTTCAAGAATGTCACACTATAAGTGAAACTTTACCCCCCCCCCCCCATATGTACAAACTGGAAAATGATGCTTGGATAGTAGCTGTCATATGATACTTGCTAATTATTATTGATATGAAATATACTTAGATAAGAAATAATATAACCACAATTCTTTTAAATATGTAGTGTAATTGTCAAGAAAGGGTGTCAGCAGAAGTGAGTTGTTAAGGCTTACTGAACATTTCCTCTGTGTTCAAACAATTAGGTGAGAGTTTATATGGATATCACAGATTTGTTCTGTAGAGCCATATTATTAATGAATAACATGCCTATTGGCCCACTATAATGAAGTAAATATAATTATGTGTTATTATGAATGTTGCTGCTACAACAGAATTATCCCTGTGTATCACTCATAATGTAACCCGAATGTTATCCCTGATATTTGATCAATATAAAATCAGACTAACAATCCTAAGAGGGATAAATGCTTGGTTAAATTTGTCAAATTGAGTAAATGTACATAGCTAAATATCAGATACTTTCTCTTCTAGTAAAGCCTGAGCACTTTTATTTATCTTCCCAAGTATTTTGAAAAATGTTATGCCTCATATCTGTGTGGTTTGAAGAACTAAAAATATGTTATGCAAACAGCTAATCCAAATGGCAACAAGTACACTTCTGTAGCTTAAATCACCCTTGCATAAAATAAAATAGTCATGAAAGTAAAAAGAAATGATGGCTATTTTTACTGCAAACCTTTACACTTGAATATGAAATATCAGTGAAACACCAAACGTATTCTTGAGCTCCAGGCCACAAATTCAGCCATGAAGCTTTCCAGTCCAACTCAGAAAATTAATTTCTTTTATTCAGCTTTTCAGAACTGGAAAGATATTATTACTCTTCCTTAATGATACATGGGTTTTAATTTTACCTGATAAGTTGATATACTGATTCAGAGTAATGAAAAACATTGTAATTGCACATTATCTTCCAAAAATATTTATATATCATAGTACTAGATTTATGTTATTTGCTTATTCAGTATATAGCTCAGAAATTAATCTTAATTTACCTGGCCAGTTAACTACATTAAGAAAAACTATCAGTTTTCAAATAATATCATTTATATAATTGTGAGTGATTAAAACGATACCTTTATTCCCATGATAGAAGTTACATCATTAAATAGATACAGTGAATTCAAAATGAAACCATTTCATTACAAAAATAAACTCTATAATGATTCAAATTAAGTATGTCTTGTCCTAGTAAAACTGGAAAAAAATATTTTGTTTTTATTATACTGAAAGCAGACTGGTGTAAATTAAATGGTTTGCATGCATTTGAATTAAAAACTGTCCCTCAATATCACTGGTCTGTCATTGAAAACAGAGATGTAAAAACATGAAGAAAGGCTCAAAATACTTTATTATAAACCATTTGCTTTACTTGTACATTTTGCTTTAGTTTAGAGCAGTTTTATTTTCAGTTAAATGTCTGAATATACATATCTGATGTGTGAACAGCATATTTTGATAAAAGACAGTTTAAGAAGTAAAATAAAGGATGTCGTTTTATGAGGGATATCTTAGGGACACAATTGGATCAAGTAAATTTTCTTTTACCAAGGATTTATTTTAACCAGGAAAAGGGTAACAGTTCAGATGTGACATATTTTTCTTTTAGTTCTTATACTATTAACAATTTATGTAACTGCTGATTAGACTGTGTATGGTACATAGATTGTCTGTACTGCTAAGATACTTTGCTGTCAAACATTTTCATGCCTGTCTGCATGTTCCCTGTCATGTTCTCTGTTAAACCTATCAACACCACGGTAATAAACCAAGCAGATTGAAAATAATGCATCCATCTGCTTTTCATGTCAGCTGTGTCCAGCAATTTCAGTGTGAATTGTTTTCCAACTTACTCTACAATGATTACATGAGAGCTCAACATATGAACATATACCTGAAATATTACATTTTTTGCATTTTAAATACTCAAGTCTTCAGTAATTAGTATGTTTAATTCTGCAATGTCATGTATTGCAGCATTAGGATTGTAATGTTTGATTTTTGTTTTTGGTGGAATTCTTGCTGCCTCAGAAATGCCAAGGCAACAGACAAGTACAATGTAGTCACTGTTGTCAGACAAGTACAATGTAATCACCACTGTCTCGTGCTGTGGCTAAACCCTTCCAGTACTGCAAGTCTCAAATCAGACTTGCCAGAGGTAATTATTTTTACAACAAGTCAGCCAGGATGTCACCAGATTAGCCTGTGATATTTATCACTATGAAATTTGTAGTACGTTTAACCAGTCCTATGTGATAAAACAAACTGTGCTGTATGACGTTCTCAAAAAAGTTAGATCAATCAATTGGCTAATATTTATTTAGGAACATCAGTGTATTAACTGTTTTTTATCTAGAATTGTCCTACAAATGATTTTATAAGGTACAGAAATACACTAAACTATTTGAAATTATGTTTATGCGCATAACCCATGATACTGTTGCCTTTGATTATTTAATTTTATGTATGTATTTGTGTGAAAGACAGGTGGTGAACTTTTCCAGTGTAAACTTCTTCCAGCCATAATGGAGACTGAAAGGTAAACATATAGTGCAGAAGGTACTAGTAACATAAAATGGATACAATTAATATACTTGATATAAAAGCACTACATTCTGAGCTAAAATGTTTTAAAGTTACATTACTTGTAGATTAAGCTACTTAAAAAGTTACGCTAAAGAATTAAGCTCTAATGTGTAAGACAATGGGAAAAGAGAAGGTTTGAAATGCTCAAATGCCTTCTTGCAAGAGGTACCTTTCAGTACATTTGTATTATCTCACATGAATGACTTAAATGCCTAGCTGATAGGAATTCTTATGCAAATCTCCGGGTTATATCCTTGCCTTTAGCTTTAATTACAGAAGTAATGAAATCATTTTCTTTAGTCGTGTCCTGGCACAAAACTTGCTTGCTCGATTAAAAGGTCATGCAGGCTAAAAAAAAAAAAGCAACAGGAGCTCTGGGCATCTGTTCCTGGCCCTGAGCCTTATAATGTGTATTATATATAATTTCAGCTGATTTATATATTGTATCTAGTAAAATACAAATCCAAAGTATGCGTTTCAAAATATTTTACATTAATAGAGCATAATAATAAGCCACATGGATTCAGTGTTGTTTACATTACATAAAAATCAGTATGTAATTAACTAAAGAGAACAAAGCATGATCTTCCAATGTCTTTATACTGTTATCTTCAGTCTTCACAATAACATGGCACAAGCCCAGATAAAAATGTGGTTTGATCAGTATTTGTCAACAGTACAATGCCCCCATTATTTTATTCCAAGGTAACAGTGGAGATGCTGAGAACCAAGTGCAGACTATTGCTACAAGCAAGAGTAGAGTGCCCTCTACTGGACGTCAGGCGCATTTTAAGCATCAAAGATGTGACAGCTTCCCTGTGTAAGAAAAGTCATCACAAAGGTTTGAAGGCACTAAGCATGGATCACAGCTCTCCTGTTTTTCAGAAGCATCCATAACTTTGCCTCAGAATTTTGCTCCATGTTTCTTAAAATGTGTCAAAACACTGAGGATCCATGTCTCCAAATAACAACAGGAATGACAGCAAAAGATTTCTCACTCTTCAGAAATGCATATTTATATACATAATCATATTCCAACACTTTCTAAAAATAATAATATGGATTAATTAAAAAAATATTCCTGATCTGGGATATTTGTCCCTAATTAACTGAGCATTATCCCTGTTTTTCAAGTGAAGAGTTTCAGAATTGTGACCAAGAGATGACCACTGTTCTGATCTTACTAAGTAAATTCAGGCTGTCAAGATTTAAGCAGAGAAACAGACATATTCTTGTGTTTCAGCAGTGGTCTTCCTAATAGTACTTAGTACAGATTGTACCATGATGTAAGCCTCACATCACAATCTAGAGTAGACATTTGCATTCATTTACCATTCAAATTTCTAGTAATTTTACAGTTTGGCATGAAAGACTGTATGAGGGTGATGCATACTTTTGTTACAGTCACATCCCTTCATAAATTGAACAGTGCTAGCAATACATGGCTTTAGAAATGTGGCATACAGAATGAGCAAGACAGTACTATAACATTTCTCAAGATGATGGGAAAAAATAAAAGTCCTTTGACAATAAAATAAAGGTGAACACCTTTATGCAAAAGTAGATTTTGCATGCAGATCACTGACTAATAAATAAAGGCATTCAGACTGGTATCAAAGGACAGAACTCAATCATTTTGAGGGAATAGGACCTCAGCATTAACATGGTAGCTACAGTAGATAACAAAGGCTATAACTAATTCTTAACCATCTAGGAGATTCAGATAATGTTTAGATCCCTATAGATAAATCTCAGCAGAGGAAAATTAATAAAAGAAAAGGGTAAATGACAGGAGTAGCAATCAGGGTTATTGTCTTTGAAATCAGTTAGTTGACGTATCCAGTGAAAAAAGTAAAAAGAAAAAAAAATACAAGCTGAGAAAGATGCAAAAGAAAATACTGTTGCTGTAGGTGCAATTCAGGTTTTGTAAAACTAAACAAAAAACACAGCAAAAACAGAGGGAAGGCAAGTTCTCTTATATAACTGAGTAGTTTGAAGTCAGATAGCAACAACAAACTTTATCTACAAGGAAATTCAGTTCCACAGAATTCTGCAATGCTGTCACAAAATGAAGCAGCCAGAAAAGGAACTAATTTTTCATGATGCAAAAACTCTTGCATTGCTCTTGTAGGTTTTCTGTAGTGCAGAGTATCTCTGTCTTAGCTTTGCTAGGATATACAAAATTAAATGATCTTGCACTGTGCCAGAAAACTGAAAGAAAGCAAATCTTAGCAAAGACCAGGAAGTTGAAAAGCAATTGAAAATAGTAATGTCTTTCGGCTTCTTCCGGTTAGTGGTCACCACAGCAGAACTCCAGTTCACTAATAATTGGCAGCGAATTTGTACGGTGCCAGCCCGATGCCCAATCTTCAAAGTTGGCATACCCATTCACGCATGCACCTACCTGCATGTCTTTATACGTCACTCAACCATGGGGAGGACATGCAGACTCCACACAGAAGGCGCTCCAGCCGAGAATCAAATGGGAGAACCTCTTGCTGTGAAGCGACAACACTAACCGCTGCACCACCATGGAAAAGCAATTGAAAATAATGAGTGAAAACTTGAAGGCAGAAATTTAATCTTTATTTATTGACTTATCTTTGGATAAGAAGATTGTATCTGTGGGTTGAGGACCAGTTTCAGTAAAGACCTGTAAATTGTAGTATTATAATAGTAATAAGCTGTTAAAGTAAATTGAGCATCACATCCAAAAAATTCACATGACATGATACAAGAGGGTACAGTAAACTACTCATATGTAGCACAGATTTCTCACTGACCATGAAACCCACATTAATGAAAATGACATGCAGTTAAAATGTGTAGTCAATAACAAAAATATCTGACTTTAACAAAAAAAAATTGCAGTGGGTCACATCCCCTATACCTTCAAATCTCTTAATACAATAACTCAACAAACACATGGGCTAGGGGGAAAATAATCTTCTTCATCTCCACATTTCTATCATCTGACTAACTTCAATGGATATTTTTCAATAAAACACAGAAACCATTCAAAAGAAATGAGTGTTTCCAATTTGTGTGACACTTAACAAGAACGTCCCATGGGCAACAATAACAAGACATTATTTGCAAGTTGTGAATCTCATTCACATAGAAAAGAAGTTCCGCACTGCACTATTTTTCTGTAAGGTAATATCAAGATGAATAAATATAGTATTAGGAATACAACACAAATAACACAAAAAGAAAAGAGTAGGTAAACTAATTATCCAGGTAATTTGTTGGAAATGACAATAAATAAAGCAAGAAAAGTATTTATAAATATATCTTAAATGTTCTGATGCATCAACGGTATATAAATGTGCATCTGTCAAGAATCATACACAAATTCTATATGCATGCAAGACATCATGAGGAAACTTTCTGTAGAATACCCACAGGAAAAGGAGAACAAAGAATGTGCCCTACGTTTAAAAGAAAATGATCTAGGGGAAGAGTTGTTGGATTTAATAGAGATGGATAGACATATCAAGATCAATGAAAGAAACAGAATACAGAAAGTCAGTAAGGCCCAAAATGTTAGAAGTTTAATAAAACAAATGAACACCTTAATCAAGAATGTTCATAGAAATTCATGTGATATAACAGAAGTAAATAGGATAACCACAAAAACACAGGGCAGTAAGGGAAAGGAAGGGGAGAAATCAAATGCCATCATGGAAGTATCAAATAGAGAAAATTGTAAAGCAGTTAAGACAACAAGTGTCACTGTTAGAAGAGTACAGAAGAGGGAACAGATCAACAAAAATACTCAGAAAGACAGACTTGATAAAAGCAACATGCAGTAACAGAACAAGATCTGGTCTTCAGTATTGCAAATAATAATAAGCTAAAGATATCAGCACAGGCAGAAAAAACTTGGAAACTATGCAGATAAATATAAAGGAAAAGTACAAAATAAGCCATTTATTGATCACCCAAAAAGTTTTAGAGAATTGGGAAATAAGGCAAAAGGAATAGAAATACCACCAAAAAGAAAGAAATAGACACATTTTGAAGGAATACCTAAGAGGATCCCATGGAGCATAACAAAGATGCTAAATGGACAGAAGAAATAAAACAAAGAATAAGAAGTTCAAATGTACAGAGTATGAAATGGGAGAAATTGAAACAAAATGTGCCAAAAAAGAATAGAAAGAATATAAGGTGAAGGATCAGATGAGAAGGCAAGAAATGTGGAAAATGCATAATAGTTGCAAGTACAGAAAACTCCTGGAACAACCTCATGTTGATCAGGATCGAACACGGGAATGGTTGAGGAGAGGCAAATTCAAACTAAAAGACAAAAGGTTAATATTGGTGCCCAGGATAGTGGACTAAGTACACATTGGTTTACAAAGTCCATTGAAAATGTTGGAGAAACAGACAAATGTAGGCTTTGTAAAGCCGAATTGGAAACAATCACTCATTTTGCTGCTGGGTGTGGTACACTAATGGCATAATTAATAATAATGTGGCAAGACTGTTGCACTGGGGATTGTGTAAACATTATAATACTGAAGTAGCTGAGAAGCATTGGAAACATGAGTCACAAAGCATTATAGAAAATGATGAAGTTTATATCACATGGGATCACTCATTACTAACAGTTCAAAAAATAGATATGATAAAACCAGATATAGTAGTCCATGAAAAGAAGACAAAAGTAGCATTGATCATTAAAATTGTTACACCCAGTGATTAAAGTCTTTTACGTAGAGAGAGATATAAAGTCATAAAATACCAGGATTTGCAGGCAGAAATGAGAGCAGTGTGGAAGAAGGATACCCAGACAGTTCCAGTAGTAGTAGAACCAATAGGTCTCACAAAAAAGCATTTACAGTATTATTTAGATATGTTATTGATACATGCAACTCTCTATGAATTGCAGAAGTAGTCAGTTATGGGCACATTGTGGGTGCTGAGAAGAGCACTTTTGGCTAACATCGAAGATTGAAACAATACTAATTTCATGAAATGTAATCATATTTTGACATAGGAATAGAGTCTATTCCCATTGTGGTATTAGAAATCTGAAAGTCTTGGAGAAATTAAACTGGGAGAAAGCACATAAACCATGATAGGTGTCTGTCTGCATATACATGTGGATAGATAAATGATGTATTCAAGAAGAGACTGACAGTTCACATGATTCCCATAATCTTAACCTCGGAGAGAAGCTGATTCCAATACTTTTTTACAGAATTTATAAACAAGGCATCACCACAAGGGCTGCTGTTTCTTGTGATTTTAATAAAGATCTGGTCAGATGATTTTAGATCCCTAGGTGGATCTGACCATTCAATAAATTTGTGGGATGGAGGAGAACGTACAGGGTGTAAATAGTAGTATGTTTTACTTAGTAGGAGATAATTAAGTTTGTTCCTAAAGGACAGCCATTTTAGAGTTTTCAAGACATCTGAGTCATGTGTCCTGTGTGCAGTTAGGTATAAGCTTACTTAATCTGTGGTAAGTTTGCTGTTGTAATCACACCAGGAGACTGGATACCAGTCTGTGTATACGATACATCCAAATAAGAGTTTAGAGTGAAGAAGTGTAGATGTGAGTGCGCTTGGGATAATGTGCTTAAAACTTTTTTGACTCTGTGGAGACATTCTATCACTTTGAAGTTTTTGACAATGGTGTCAGTTTTGGTTTCTAGGGTAAGTAACACATCCAGAATGGTCCATGCTGTCATCATTTTGGGTAATGATTTTGAGTGGGGAGTACTGGTTATTTTTGTAGGGGTTGCTAAAAAATAATGTGAGGTTATTCTTACTGGCATTACCAATGAGGTGAGAGAGACAGGCCCATTTTTCTAGGGGAAAAATTGCCTACAAGTACATTTTACCTGATTGGTAGGTATCTGGTGTACACAATCCAGCACTATTGTTGGCATACTGATCCACAAGGAAGTGCCTGCTGTGGTCAAGCAATGAATTTACATATATATTAGACTGCATAAACACAGATCAATTTTGCTATAATGTATTTAATTATTGTTGTAGTAACCGAGTAAGAGTATTGGACTTTTTGCAGACATTTTACAACATGATCCAGAAGATGAAAACCAACATTTTCAGAATTCCATGTCCTACAGTTATGATAGACCAGCTATAATAATAGAAACTAAATGGACCGTACATGGTTTGCTAATAAATAACATTGCCTTGTTTATAGAATTCATGTAGAAAATTACCATGACACAAAATAAGTTAAATATTGTACATTTTTTGTCTGAACAAGTCTTGAGTTCCTGTCTTCAGCTATTGGCTAACTAAGAGTCCATAGGGGTTAAACTAGTTGTTTTTGTAGTGTCACTGTCAAGGTGGTTAGGGTGAATACCAGCAGCCATTAAAGTTATTATTATTATACTATTTCTGCAATTCCAAAAAAAAATACATCTTTGGAACATATGAAAAAAGGCAATTAATTCACAAGATCACTTATGCCTTGACAATATTCACCTTCATGCTGTACACTCCTCTCAAGAAGAGCAAAGAAGGTCAGCCCCAGAATAAATTTACAGGTAACTATCCAGTCATCTAGGGTTAGTTATGAGGATGCTTACATGTCACTTTCTTTAACTTGAAGGGGGAAGTTCCAGAGTTGGTGTATGTTTTGAGTAATACATTTGTCTCCCCAGTGCATTTTATTAATGTGCTAGTGAAAATTAAGACTCTAGTTCTGGTATTAGTGGAGTTATTTTACTTAGGAAGATACAGGAGATCAAGAAGTATGGGGTCCCTAGTGACATGGAATGGTAGGCATAGACTGACATACAAGAAACAATGTTAAGTTATTCTCTGTGTCTAAATGGTAGGGAGACCAAATAAGTGGGTTCATCTGTAGAGAAGATTTTCCTGGTTATTGCAAGTTCATGAAGAGAAACTTTCAAGTTGTATTTGTAGCACAACAATGTTCAGAGGAAAATGAGCTAAGTGGAAAACAAGAATATATTTGCTAGTGACAGGAAATTAAGAATAAAAGTTTAAATATAAGCAAATAAAGTTTTACTGAGGTCTTATTATGGAGAAAAGGGGCTTTAAAATGAAATGATGTCTGGCAAAAGTATTCCAAATCTGCAGAAACTCTTATTGTCTTGTTTCTATAGCACAAAGCTTATTTTACTTCATATGTTTATTTTTTTATTTATTTTTTGATTGATTGTTCTTGTTTCATCTGGGTATTAGCTTACTTTCATATGTAGTTACTAAGCATACAGTCTAGGAGACCATTAAGGAACCTAGCCAACATTCACAATTGTCTCATTAAGTGAATTGCTCAAGGTAACACAGTAGACAAATGAAGGCTGAGGGACTTCTACCCTTTACCACATCAAGTAGCTCATTAACAGCGCATAGCCATAATCCTCTGTGCTATCTGCCAGACTGATTTATCCAAATTGATCCCTTTCCAGCCACAGCTCAGACATACAGCAAATAAATAGTAAAACCTAGTGACATCTATGACATTCACTGCCAATGAACACATTATGTGCACAGAAGCGGCAGCTCAAAATTAATGCATAGGTAAATATGTCATAAGTGTTACAAGAAAAGTACAGCAAAAAGTTTATAGCACAGAGGAAATATAGAGCGATTATAAGATAACCTATGATACCAAACTGTCATTGCAATCAGGTATTTTATGCACTGAAGAAGCAAACAGAAGATTAGTGCAGCAGTAAATGTGCCCTTCACTGAAACAATATGTTTTGAAAAAATTGTCCATATACTTCCAAGACATCAAATACAAGATCCCAATTACATACATGGCAGAGCAGCCAGAGATGGGGCAGTTATCTATGTAACTAATGCAAGATTACCAAGTAAGCAAATGCTCACAGAGTTATTTGTTTTGAGTAAAGGAAAAGAACACAAAGTACCTCTTAAAGGATGACACCAGAAAACAAAGTTTTGTTTCTCAGTGCAGTGTGCTTTTCTTGCCCCCATCCACTCCAAAAAAGCGATTTTTATATTATTCCATCTGATGTGGTTTCTGAAGTTTCTCTGCACTCCATGTTTGTATTTTGTGAAATACAGTAGACTCCATCTTATCCAGCGTCTCTCTAACCAGCCTCCTCTTTAAACGGCCATCAGATTTCTGCCATAGCCCTAACAAAAGACAACAGAGAAGAATAGCACTTCTGCCTCCTCTAATCTAAATAATGACAGACAGTTGAGTTTCAGACTTCGCATTCTTTAAAAAAGGCATACTAACACAATCCCTGTTTTTCTAGCTGATTTATAACCTATAAACACTATTTTCTATGCTTTTTCTGATTAACCAGCCATTCATTTATCCAGTCTAAGGTCCAGTCCCAGCGAGACCAGATAAGAGAGAGCCTAATGTAGCATATTAGTATTTTTAGGATAGGTTTATAAGTAAGTACTAGACTAGCCGCCCTTGTGTGCCATTTTAAGACTAGCCAATTTCCCTTTTTATACTTGAAATAACCTGTACCATGATTTATAGACTGGCCTTACCCATCCGATGGTCGATAATAATATATTACCCCTAATGAAAATAACTGGGATCATCACATAATTAATTTGAGTGGGCTCATGCATGCGATAAAGCATTTAGGAGCTGCAGCTGTCCATTTGTAGAATAGAGAGCAGTCCTGGGGTAAATGTTCTCTTTTCCATCCATAGATCTATGTTGCACTTGAAAATGGACAGGGATGAATTGTATTTGTGGATCAGAAGTCTGTTCCATAGCAGCAGTAACCTCTGTGAAATATACCTGTCCCTCCAAACCATTTTGTTGATGTTGCAGAAGATATTTCGATCCCTAGACTGAGTATTTTTGATGCCATTTCACTTGTTGATGTGCACTAGATCCACCAGAATTGCATCAGAGGATGCCTTGTATATCAGACACAGGTCACCTCTTAGCAGTCTGTAGGAAACTGAGTACAGCGACAGGGCATGGAGTCAGTCCATGTAAGACATGTTGTTTGAGCCTTGTATTCTTTTAATAAGGTGTCTCTGTGGGCAATCCAGTTGTTGCATGTGTCTGAACAGATACATGCAAAAGTTGGCATTATATTCAATGACTGGCCTAATGTGGGCTGAGTAAAGAGGGGTAATGACATTCCTAGATCTAGACACAATACCTTTGTTTATAAGTTGTGCAATATAGGACTTTCTTACAACAATGGACACATGTTGGTCAAAAGTTAGGCCACTGTTCACATAAATTCCCAAATCCCCAACAACTGGCAAACTTTTAGGAGGTGTATTGTCAATGTGTTCATTCCCTGTGGTAGATGACTTCCCAAAAGATACCATAATGCATTTTTGGGCATTTATTTTCAGGCCATGGTTTTGACACCAGTTATTTATTTCAGACAAACATTCCTGCAGGATGGCCAAGTCATTTACAGATTCAATGACTGTTCCTAGGTTGCAGTCATCTGCAAGCTTAGTCAGCCAGAGGCCTTTGGTATTGGCTTTTACTTCAGAAAAGTAGATGCCAAACAGGAGAGGTCCCAACACAGAACCATGAGGGACTCCGCTGGTGAGTGACCTCTTTGTGGAGGTAACTTTCCCTGTTTTGATTATCTGTGTAATTTCTGTGAGCTGGTTGACAATCCAGCAGGTGACATAGGGCTTTATTTCCAGTTTACTTATCTTTTCTACTATGCCTGAGTGGGGAATTCTGTTAAAAGCCTTGGCCAGGTTGTGGTATGCAGTGTATACCATTTTGCCTTCATCCACTGCTTTGGGGACAAAAAAATCCACAAGTTGAGTAAGCATGACCTGCACTTAGCAAATCCAAACTGAAACAGATCTAGTGTTTGGAGGTTCCCTATGTCCTGATTGATTAACTCCATGGTAAGGCTTTCCATGGCTTTGCATATGAGCCGTTCAGACATATCAGTCTGCAATTGCCTGGGTCTGTGGAAGGTCTTCCCTTATGTACAGGAATGACTGTAGCTCTTCTCCTTTCAGTTGGTACATAACCTGTATGGGGGCTGAGATTTAATAGTGTTGTTAGGGATGAGTGTTGTTACTGGTGTGACTAAATCGTGCTTGGTGCTATTTAAGATGCATCCAGGAATATTGTCAGGACCCATCAATGCAGTATTTTTAGCTTTTGATACCACTTTTTGAATTTGATCTTGTGTGATAGCTGGAGTTGAGCCACTTTCAAGCATATATTGAGAGACAGATGGTGGGGGAGAGAGGGGTAAAGTTAGTGCTAAATTTATCAGCATGAAGGTTAGCTATATCTTCAGCCTCAGTGTAGGTAACATCATTCACAATCAGATCAATGCATTTCTGCATTGTGCTTTTAAGATTACAAACATAATTAAAAATGCCTTGTGATTGTCTTTGGCTTGGGTAGCTATTTTAACCTTAAACTTGGCTTTGGTGGAGTTTATTAAGTTCCTGAGTTGTTTATTTCAGTGACAATGCTCTAACTCTTCTTACTTTTAGTCAAAATTATTTTCCTTTTATTATAAAGCTTGTTGATATTATAAATAACACCAAAAACATATGTTATGCAAAAAATCAACTAATAAAATCAAAAACATGTCAGACAAGCACAAAACAGGAACCAAAGTTTATTGAGCACTTCGTCTCTAATGAGACTTCATCAGAATAAAACATAATCACATCCTTATCCCATTTTTAAAAGTTACAGTCCAGTCATGTGTTAATTTATTAACCATTCAAATCCTTTCACCAAAAATAATACTCCCTATATAATTTTTGCTATACAAAAATTATTACTCCTAATTTAAATATATATTTAAAAAAAAAATGATCCCCAAGTTAATTATAATATAGCCAATAGCAATTTTAAAACTCTATGTAAAGAAATGCTATCATTATGTCGAGGTTGTTGTGTTATGTCCAGGCATTCAACCTTAACTCCCTCACCGATTCTTTATATTCCAAAGTACTTGCCAAGCAACATCCCCTTGTATTAACCTCCACTTTTTTCTAAAATAAAAAATAAAAACCTCTTAAATTCTTTACATGTTGTAGAATGCTTATTCAGGGCATTGTTCATTACCTTATGTTTAATGTCCAATTATGCTCAGAAATTCTATTTGTTACCATCCTGCCTGTTTTCCCTGCAGTGCAGGTGGAACATGAAGCCAGGTATACTACTCCCTTTGTTTCACAAGTATACTGACCTAGGCTTGTAATTGTTTTATCATCTCAGCTATGTTATATGGTCCCTCCTTATTATACCTACACAGTTTACAATGCTCACATTTCAACATTCTATTGTCCGTCGTATTACTTATCATCTTTATCATATTATTACCTTCCAATATATTTTTGACATTTCTCACTCTTTTGAATACAATCAAAGGTTCCTCCCCAATCCTGCTCTTAAATCTGGTGAAATTGCCACTTCTTTTTAATAATATTCTTATAAATTTCACATTCTGATTTATGGTAATACCATAGTCATCAATTTATTCACCCCCCCCCCCCCATTTAACCTTTCTTTAAAAAAATTTAAAGGATCAGCCAAAATAAGTTTAAATCTTGAATGTCTATTTTTAGCTGTCTCAGTACTGATATTAACTAACATATCCACTGGATAGCCACGATCTTTAAACAAATCAATGAGTTTATTAACTTCAGTTTTAAAGACCTCATTCTCTGAAGCCATTCTGGATATATGAACCAATTGACCTTTAACAATATTTTTTTCTTTTGAAAATATGGATGGCTACTTCTGTAATGCAAATATAAGTCTGAAAAGGCATTTTCTCTGTAAATATTTGGTGTAAATTGGCTTTTATTAACATTCTTACTGATAATGTTTAAATAATTAATAACGTCATTGTGGTATTCACCAGTAAATTTCAGAAAATGGGAAGTTGTTAAAATATATTTGGGGAAAAAAAATCAGTTCTTGTCTCCTCCCTTTCCATAAAGTAAAGATATCATTCAAGAACCTAAAATAAACCTTTATAAATGCCATATACTCTGATCCATATACAAACCTTTCCTCCTGTACTGCCATTATAACATTTGCATAACACTGGACTCATGCTGCACCAATGGCTACTCCTGTTTTTTGATGAAAAAAATCACCTTTTAAGCTAAAAAAATATTTCTTAATCAATTCCACAAAATCTTCAAAATTAAATTCAAATATTAGAAGTGTTGTTATTTTAATTAACAATAAAGAAAAACAAACTGGATCTGTAGTATGTGGAATTGCATTAAATAACTTTATCACATCAATTGTTACTTATAACAAGTCTTCCTCAAACTTTACCTTGGATAAGGTCTTTTAAAATGCCACAAATATTTTAGGATATAATCTTGATCTTCCAAAACATTTTCAACTTATAATTCACAGAAAAAAATGCTAAAGGCTCAGGATAGCAGTAGAAAATGTTTTATTACAAAACACATTAGCGCTTCCGTTTTAAAACATTTAAAACTTCATCAGATATGACGAAGTTTTAAATATTTTAAAATGGAAGTGCTCATCCTTTCACCCAAAATAATACTCCCCATATAATTTTTGCTATATGAGTAAAACATATATATAAATAAAGAACTCAAAACGTATCACTCCTAATCTAAAAAAATGTGTTAAAAAATATTTCAATTTTTTTACCCCAAGTCTTGTCAAGTCCTCCAAAGGTAATTATGAAGCAAAATAGCTTCCTAGCTAAGGATAATCACAAGGCATTCTTTAACTACATCCAAAATCTAAAAGGGAATGCCTAGCTATGCACTGAACTGGTTGTGGATGGCATCACCCATACTCAACTGGAGGTAATAGCCAACCTGCTAGATGACAGATTTAGAGCAAACTCCACCCCCCCCATCCCCTCCAGTCTCCAAAGTATACCTACCACCATTTCTCAGCCTATTATATCAGGAGAACAGCTTATCTCTGTGCTCTCAAAGGCCAAAAACACAGCATCAATGGGACTATACAACTTCCTGGGTTACCTTTTAAATAATTTAAAGCATGACTTAGCAAACCCACTTGGATCCGTGTTTGACCACAGCCTGTGAACTGGTTATGTTCAAGCAGAATGGAGGACAGCAACAGTAATCCCTCTGCACAAAGGGGGGACCATCAAGTGACCCTGGGAACTATAGACCCATAAGCTTGAATGGCTTCATCTACAAGGCCATGGAGTAATTATGAACCTTATTAACAAGGACATAGATAATCTCCAAATTCTGGACCCAACCCTGTGCGGATTCACTAAAGGTAGATCATGCCTGTTAAACATGGTTGACTTCTTCGAGAAAGTCACCAAAGCCCTCAACAAGGGAAAGACAGTGCATGCCACCTACCTTGACTTTGCCAAGGCATTTGACACAATCCCCATTCGGGTATTATAAATTCTCCCTGTTGGGAATTAGCCCCTACATTACCAGATGGGTAGCCAACTGGAACCCCAACAGGACACATACTGTCAAAAGGGGTGACTTCACCTCTAGCAATAAGATCAGTCACCAGTGGCGGACCACAGGATTCTGTGCTGAGCCTCTTCCTATTTGGAATTTATTACTCAGAAGTCCAAGCAAACTTGGCCAGCATGTGGCTGACCTAGTTCGCTGATGATTGCAAATTGGGAGCAATCACTAAGTCCCCCAATGATGTCAATATACTGCCGAGAGGGTTAACACAAACAAATGATTGGTACCAAAGCCATGGATGAAAGCTAATTGCAAAAAAATGCATTATTATTATTCCCTTTGGAAAAGCTGACATCCCTGCTAATTGCATTATAGACAGTACCCCTGTAAGTGTAGACCCAGTGGTACATGATCTGGGTACTCAGGTTGATAGCAATCTGAACTTTGACTACCACATATCCGCAGTAGTAAAGAAATCCTTCTATATGTCACATCTTATAAGTAAAGGCATTTCATCTAGATCTAAGGATGTTATAATTCCATTATATCCAGCCCTCATCAGACCAATAGTTGAGTATAATGCTCCCTTTTGCATGTACCTCATCAGACACCTAGAGACCATAGAGGTTTCTCACTAAGAAATTACAGGGTACACAAAACAAGTTCTTACATGTAAAGACTTTAAGCTCTCTCACTGTATTCCGTCTCCTATAGGCTGCTAAGGGGTGACCCGTGCTTGGCCTGATGGAAATGCTACACATTCGTAAATCAAACTGCATAAGAGTTACTCGCTGCAGGGATCTTAACCTATCCTCTGACATGAACAGGTCATGCTGGAGAGAGAGATACATCTCCCAGAGACTGTCACTTCTCTGGAACAAGCTTCAAGTTAATGTGAAACAGAACCCCTCCCTGACCCTCTTCAGACACAACCTAGATCAATGGATGGGTGACCACAGATTCACTCCAGAGGCAGTGCCCATGTCCCTCCTGGACAGAGGAAATTGGTATTAACTACAATAGGCACTTACCTCTGCAAACTCCACTCATCACCCACACTGCACCTCAAGCAACACATAGCCCTTCTAAACCCACACCACCAGCACCCACACCACCAACACCCTCACATAGCAACACTAAACCCTCATATGTGGATGCCCTTAACAGTAACCTGCCCAAGCAACAAAAGTACCTCCGAAGTTGAAACGCAGACAAACACCAATCACAACCAGTGTCACATAGCTCACAACACCAGCAACAGTCCCTAAGGCAAGACAACATACCCAACACTTTAGTCATAGGTAACTCCATAGTCAGGCACCCTGATGTCTGACTCACCAGGCTGAACAAGGAGAAAATTACAGTCAGTTTCCTGTCAGGTGCCAGGATCCACAACATAATGCATGCACTCAAGTCACTCCACAACAAGTACAAATATGACTCTGTCATTGTCCATGTTGGAGTGAATGACTTGAGACCTACCTCCCTGGACTACATGAAAAGAGACATGGAAGAGCTCTCAGATCATGTGGCCCAGGCATGTATGACCCTAGCCCTGAGTAGCATCCTGCCTTCACCCAGAACGGTACCACAGTATAAGGACAAAATGATTGACTTCAACAATTGGCTAAGCTTCTGGTGTCATTCAAAGGGGATCCAGTATCTGTCTGCCTGGGATGACATGATCGACAGACCACGATGCTTTGCCAGAGATGGTCTGCACCTGTCACCCCTGGGATTCAGGTTACTGGCTAAGGCTCTTGCCACCCCTATAGTGCCTTTTTTAGGCAAAGTTCAAAGGACAAAACCACCACTGTAACAGGTACAAGCATGCAAAATCTGAAGATAATGCTACTCAGTGCTAGAAGTCTAAACCTCAAAATGCATTCTCTCAAGGCACTCCTAAAAATGGAGAACATTGATATCTGTGCAGTAACTGAGACCTGGTTCAAGGCTCCAGAGAGCACCCCTGCAATACCAGGCTACAACTCTTACCATACTTTTCAGCCACAAAACCAGGACCGAAATACTAAAGGGGGAGGAGTGTCCATATTCATCAAGGATATTCACACCACCAGACAAGTTGCCCAACACAATGCGTCTGAAATTCTCCAGGTGCAACTAACACTAGGTAAGACTGCAATCCAAATTGTAGCTTGCTACAGATCCCCCACCATGCCCCAGGATTCTCACTACAACTTTCTAAACATACTGGAAAATATTAAGATACAACCAAACACCCTAATACTGGGTGATTTCAACTACCCTGCCATTAACTGGGAAAACTACTCGTGTACCAACACCTTTGCCCAACGGTTCTTGGAATTCATAAATTCCAATGCCTTGGATCAACTAATCCATAGTCCCACCAGTGGCTCCAATATCCTAGACCTGGTCAGCCTGGTCAGTACCAACATGGGAAATCGATGCTCCACACCTATGGTCACCCACTTGTTGGTCAGGACTGACCATAAGCTAATCACCCTTGACATCCACATCCCTCCCCCACCCCCCAGTAAGGAAACCTCCATAAAAAACTTCTCCAAAGTCAACTTCATGCTACTCAAGTCAGAAGTGACAAACTTCATGACACCCATGCAGATGGGAACTGAAAGTTCGACTGCTGAATCCTACACTAAGGCACTGTACGAGCACATCTACTTGTGCATGAATCGTGCCATCCCAAATAGAAACAAGATGCTCTCCTCCAAAAAAAGGAAGCCAATCTGGTGGTCTCCTGCCATAAACAAACTTTACAACAAAAGGAAGAAACTGTTGCAAAAAAGAGGAAAATCCCAGAATGCAAAAAAACGCCCTTACCAGCCTCAGTAAGAAGCTGAAAGCCCTCATAAAATCCTCCAAAGCTAGTTATGAAAATAAAATTGCCAAAGATTCCAAAGACAACCACAAGGCATTCTATAGTTATGTCAAGAATCTAAATGACAATGCTCAGATCTGCTCTGAGCTACAACAGAATGGCATTAAATATACTGATCCCAAGGATATTGCCAATATCCTGGCAGACTGATTCAGTGCAACTTCACACTCCTCTCACCCCCTAAAGGGCCTGTCTCAATACCGAAAGATTGCCAAACTCTGGTAATAACGCCCACACAGGTAAAAACCACACTCTCCAAAGCTAAGAATACAGCATCCATGGACGAGACGACATCCCGGTCTGTGTACTACATGAACTACAAAATGAACCGGCACCTCACCTAAGTGTCATGTTTAATCATAGCCTCACCTCAGGCTTTGTGCCCATTGAGTGGTGCACAGCTATAGTTATCCCACTCCACAAGGGGGGATCCACCTTGGATCCTGGGAACTACCATCCCAGCAGTGTGATCTGCAAGGCCATGGAACGTATTATCATGGAACTTATAAACAAAGACATTGGCAACCTTCAAACACTGGACCCCACCCAGTTTGGGTTGATGAAGGGCCGATCTTGTCTCCTGAACCTGATTGACTTCTTTGAATCAGTCTCCAGAGCTGTGGACGAGGGTAAGGTGGTCCACACAGCCTATCTGGACTTCGCCAAGGCCTTCGACACCACCCCCCACTCTGGAATCATAGATAAACTTACTAAGCTGGGCATTAATCCCCACATCACTCGATGGGTTGCCAACTGGCTTACTGACAGAACCCACAATGTAAAAGTAGCCGACTCCAAATCCAGCTCCAGACAAGTGACAAGTGGAGTACCTCAAGGTTCAGTCCTGGGACCGCTCTTGTTTGGCTTCTACTTCTCTGAAGTACAGGCCAACACTAAGGGAATCTGGCTAACAAAGTTCACAGATGAATGCAAACTGGGAGCCATTATTGAATTCCCCAAATTATGTGGATATTCTACAAAAGGGCCTTACAGAAACAGATGCTGGTGCCAGAACCATGGGCTCAAGCTCAATGCCAAGAAATATATAGTTCTCCCCTTTGAGAAAAAACATGTATCCATGAATTACCACATAGGTGGCAGCACACTAAAAAATGAAAGTATGGTAAGAGACTTAGGGACACAGGTGGACAGTGGTCTGACCTTCAATAACCACATCGCCACAACAGTCAGGAAATCCTTCTATGTGGCACACCTCATCACTAAGGGCTTTTCATCCAGAAAAAAATGTGGTCATTGTCCCACTGTACTAATCCGTCATTAGACCCGTTATAGAATACAACGCCCCATTTGGTATGTACCTCTCAAGACATCTGCAACAACTGGAAAGGCCACAGAAATACCTCACTAAAAGAATCACAGGCCTAAAGCAGATGCCCTATGCTGACCATCTAAAAAAACTCCAGCTATACTCTGTCGCATATCGTCTACTCAGAGGCGATCTCTGCTTAACATACAAGACTATGTCAAACCCAGAGCTGTTGGACATGCTACACTTAAAGAAATCCCAATCCCTCAAAGCCACATGCTCCAGGGATCTAAACCTTGTCATCACAATGAACAAAATGTGCTAGAGGGATAGGTTTCTGACTCAGACACTCCCCAGACTCTGGAATAGACTGCCCATACATTTCAAGCAGAGCACCTTTTTGGCCCTCTTCAAAAGGAACCCTAATGATTGGATGGGAGATAGGAAATTCACCCTGTGGATCACATCAGTCACCCTGCTGGAAAGGGGTCTAGGGAAGTAAATATTGTTGGGAAGAAATAGTCAGGGAATTGTTATGGCTAGGCTTGTATAGGCCCTAGGGCCAATAGCCTAGTACCAACCTATCAACCTATGAACCTATGACAACTGGGGTAACTCTGGATAAATATGGCTAGGCTTGTAAGGGCTCTAGGGCCATTAGCCTAGTAACCTTCTATAAACCTATGAACCTATTAACCTCCACTTTTTCTAAAATAAGAAATAAGAACATTTTACATTCCTTTCATGTTCATTTGTTTAATGTCCAAATTATGCTCATAAATTCTATATTTTTAGCATCTTCTCTGTTTTCCCCATATAAAATGCATTACAGGTAGAACACAAAGCCAGGTTTACTACTCCATTTGTTTCACAAGTATAACAACCTAGTCTTGAAATTGTTTTGTCATATCCCTCATCTATGATATATGGTCTTTCCATTCTGCAGCATGTAAGGACTTTTTAGAGTTTTTTTTTTTTTTTTTTAAGAAAAAAGTAGCGGTTAATACAAGGGGAGGTTGTTGGGAAAGTATTATGGAATATAGGGAACAGGTGTGGCAGTTAAGTTTGAAGATCACGCAACAACCTGTACTAAACTATAGTGTTTCTTTACATAGTGTTTTTAAATTGTGATTGGCTAAATTGTAATTAATGTGGGGATAAAAACTTTTATAAAAAAAAATTAAATATTTTTAAAACATTTTTAGATTAGAAGTAATACATTTTTATTTTTATTTATATATGTTTTAACCATATAGCACAAATTAGATGCGGAGTATTATTTTGGGTGGAAGGATCTGATTGGTTGATAAATTAACATGACTAGATTACAAGTTTTAAAAATGAAGCGAGGAAGTGATCGTGTTTTATTCTGATAAAGTCTTGTTATGAGTTAGAGACAAAAACACTCCATAAACTTTTGTTCCTGTTTCATGCTTGTCTGGCATGCTTTTGATTTGATTTTACTTGCTGATATTATGGTTGTACCATGTGGGTTTATTTCTGGGGTTTGCCCTACAATTATTCCTATGGGGTACAACTAAATCTCTGCATTTGTTTACATGCTGGTATAGTGCAGTGTGTACATTGCTGCATATTCAGTGGAGTTAACTCGGTTTGGTGGTGATTTGAAGTTTGTCAATGTATCACTTAGGAGTAGGTAGTTTGTCTTAAAGAAATTTATAAAGATACCTTGGGTAGAAGGGATCTCTGGTTTCAGTTTTATTGTGAAGGAGACTGCTTTATGGACCTAAAAGTGATGAAGATATGCAAGGAATGGTGCAAGATGCTCCCATATTAGTAAGGACAAGATGCAAAATGTTATTCCCCTAGTGGCTACTCTAACTAACTGTCTGGGAATCTCTGTGCTTGTGCACTAGTGGTGGTGTAGGTTTTCCAGTCTATAGTTGGATAGTTTAGATCACCTAGGATTAATGGGATTAATACTGAGTGGTTCTAGTTCCTGTAGATAGGCTTTGTGGTTTTCTTTTGTCCTAGAGGAAATTCTATAGTTAGGAATGGTATGGGAAATTTCTGATCAGTATTTGTAGACTGATATACCCCCACCTTTTTTTCCACTCCTATGCAGTAGCTAGTCTAAACATGAGAAAGGCGTTACACCTCTGCACAGCCAGACTCCTCTCTGCTATTTTAAACCATGTCTCAGTCATTACACAAATGTCAATGTCTTCTAGGGTGAGAAGGGCTTGTAGGGAGTGGAGTTTCTTATTCAGGCTCCTAACATTTATCAATAACACCTTCATATTTTCCTTTGCATATTTCATTATGTTGGTAAGCTTATCTGGATGGCACTGCCTAAAAAGGCACTATCTGGATGGACAAAGTCTTTGCCAGTAATGAAAACTCTACAGTGGACAGATGCAGACCATTCCTGGTGCAGCAGCGTAGTCTGTTCATCATATCTTCAGATCTGACAAATATTAGACCCACTCTGAATGACACCAAAAACTAAGACAATTAATGAAGTTAATTACTTTTTGCTCATATTGTGTCATCATCCTTGGAGACGGTAGAATGCTGCTCAATGCTAGGCTCATACCTGCCTCAGACACATGGTCTGAGAGCTACATCATGTCTCTCTTCATAAAATCCAAGAAGGTACACTTCAGGTTATTGACACTGGCGTGAACTATGACAGAGTCATACTGGTACTCATTCAAGGACTTGACTGCATGCATGATATGATGGATCCTGACACCAGACAAGCAATTAACCATCACTCTTTCCTTGCTCAGCCTGTTAAAAGGCACATCTGTATGTCTTACAATAGAGTCATCTATAACAAGAATGTTTGGTTGGATCGATGCCTGCCTTACAGAATCAGCATCAGTGACTTTGGGACTCCTTGTGCTATGTAAGGAAGTAGGATTAATATGCTGAGTGTGCTATGTGTCTCTGTTGTGTTTTGTAGGTCTTTGAGGTTTAGGCAAGTTAATCTTTAGAGCCACAGCATATGATGGATTATGTATATTGTGATGGCCTTGGACAGGTGTGATGGGTGGTGTACTGCTGATGATTATGGTGTCTGAGTTCAATGTGTGTGAGAGTTTTGCTTCTCAAGTATGTGATACATGTACATCTCTCACACATTGTGTTGTGCTGGTTGAGTAATAGATGATCACCAGAGAGCATGAGACAATTCTTATACTGTCTCAAAATACCAATCTCAACCAGGCTGACTATAAAAGTTCTAGGGAAGAACTGGTCCATGATGCTGACAGGAATGACTCTGAGGGCAGGGGTAACTATAACTGCTTAGAGTTTGATTGTTTGAATATTGTTTGGGTGGACGCTACTGAGTATTTAAATTTCAATATAAAACAGCTACCATGGAAACGTACTTCTGCCACTAGCAAGAACCAGTAAACTAATTATAGTAAAAAATACTAATTTGATAGTAAAATCAGTGCAAGCAGTATCAGTTTTAGCCTGGTGAGAAGTTTAAGGGGAGAGACTTTGCAAAACAATACTTATGTGCTTATTGTCAACAGCCAATAAATGGGAAGAGGAAGGGAATTATGTTGTCAAATTATCACAAGGGGCAGGCAACAACAGATACAATGGGGTTAAGAACACAAATGCAAAAGGGTGAGTGGGAGGGAAAATGAAAACACTTGAATGTTTTTCTCTGACTTGAAGAACTATAGCAACACAACAGTATTTTAAAAAAGAGGGCAAACAGTAACTTTGGAATTCACAGACCCTTAGCCTTGGTCTGAGTGGCCTGAAACAACCCCAATGCAAAGACAAGTCCTGAAATAGCCTGACATATACTCAGCACACAAAATTGAAACCAGGACTTAATAATATGAGTTAGATCACTTAAAACAGCACAAGTGCAGTACAACTGTGTACAGAAATCACTAATAAATGTTTAAAGATCTTAGCTAAAGCAGATATAGACTGTTAAAATGGATTTAAAATCAAACCAAGAAATGAAAACCTTTACCTTTCTCTGACTTGTAGAACTATTAGAATGCCACCTGTGAAATTCTGAGCAGTACAGTGGTACAGAAGGTACCTGTTCCGTTTCCAGTTGAGATGCTTTCTGTGTAGAGTCCTCATATCCTAAAGACACACTATAGGTGAGTTGGCAATCCTGTAAATTACCTATACCCATGTAGGTCGTGTGTGTGTGTGTGTGTGTGTGTGTGTGTGTGTGTGTGTGTGTGTGTGTGTGTGTGTGTGTGTGTGTGTGTGTGTGTGTGTGTGTGTGTGTGTGTCCTACAGAAGGCCAGTATACTACCCACAATAAGATTTTATATCTTTCTCCTACTGCGTGCTGGGATAGGTTCATCTCCCACATGACTATGAACTGAATAATGCAGAAAATGGAGTATCTATCTCTCTCTCTCTCTCTCTCTCTCTCACTCTCTCTGTCTCACACACATGCACACACTATATATATGTATGTATGTATGTATATATATATATATATATATATATATATATATATATATATATATATATATATATATATATATATATATATATATATATATATATATATATATATATATATATATATATATATATATATATATATATATATGCATATATTTGTGTGTGTGTGTGTGGTACACTGAAATGTCGACATCAAAAATTACACATAACTGTGCATGCTCTGAGACATAACCTCACAGCATGCAATAGGAAAGCTATGCTTTTTTCAGTGGCAAGCCCCCTCTTCACCCCGCCATTCCTAATATTTCATAGGTTCATAGGTGTGTACTAGGCTAATGGTCCTGGAGCCTTTACAAGCCTAGCCCATAAGATTACCCTGGCATCATGCCACCCAATGTTAGTTCCCAGTGCCTCTATCAAGTAGAGCCATTGCAGTGATCCCTTGGGTGAACTTTCTATTTCCTATCCACTCATCAAAATTTCTGTTGAAGAGGGCCAGTGAGGTTCTCTGCTTGGCATGTATGGGACATCTTTTCCAGAGCATGGGCAGTCTCTGGGTTATGAACCTGTCCCTCCAGCATGTTCTGTTGATTGTGGTAATGAGGTTGAGGTCTCTGGAGCATGTGGTGCGGAGGGACTTGGATTTCTTTAGATGTAGCATTTCTAATAGAGCTGGGTCAGACATGGCTTTGCAAGTCAAGCAGAGATCACCTCTTAGTAGACAATATGAGACAGAGAATAGCCGGAGATTTTTTTAATCTGTCCATGTAGAACATGTGTTTAAGGCCTAGGATCCTCTTCGTGAGGTACTTTTGTGGCCTTTCCAGCTGTTGCATGTGTCTAGTGAGGTACATGCCAAATGGGGCATTATACTTGATGACTGGCCTAAAGAGGGAAGAGTAGAGAGAGATAATGACCTCTTTCTTCATGGATGCAAAACCCTTGGTAATGGGATGTGCCACATAGAAGGACTTTCTAACCACAGTGGCAATGTAGTGGTCAAAGGACAACAGCTGTCAACCTGTGTCCCCAGATCTCTTATAATGCTTTCAGTGTTCAGTTGTCTCCCATCAATGTGGTAATTAGTGGGAACTGAGTTTTTCCCAAAGCGGATGATGACGCATTTTTTGGTGTTAAGCTTAAGGCCATGGTTTCAACACCAGTCATTGGTCTCAGTGAGGCCTTTCAGTAGAATGTCTACATCACTTGGGGAGTTAATAATGGCTCCCAGCTTGCAGTCATCTTTGAACTTGGTCAGGCAGAGTCCCTCAGTGTTGGCCTGGACTGGTCGGCAGTCTGACTTGGAGTCTGCTACTTTCACATTGTGGGTTCTATCTGTGAGCCAGTTTGCAACCTCCCTAGTGATATAGGGGTTGATGCCTAGTTTGGTGAGTTTATCAATAACTCCTGAATGGGGAATGGTATCAAATGCCTTGGCCAGATCAGGGTAGGCTGTATGAACTGCCTTGCCCTCATCCACAGCTCTGGTGACTCACTCAAAGAAGTCAACCAGGTTGAGCAGGCATGATCTACCTTTCACAAAACTAAATTGTGTGGGATCTAGAGTTTGGATCCTCCCTATATCCTTGTTAATTAGATCCATGATGATGCACACCATAGCTGTAAATATCAGACTCGTCAGGTTAATGGAGCGATAATTCCCAGGTTCTGTATTTGCTCCTCCTTTATGGAGAGGGATGACTGTAGCAGTGCGCCATTTGGTAGGGACAAAGCGTGAAGTGAGGCTGTGACTGAACAGGGCACACAGATGTGGTGCCAGTTCACTTTGTAGTTCATGTAGAACACATCCAGGGATACTGTCAGGTCCCCTGGAAGCTGTATTCTTGGCCTTGGACAATGCAGTTGTAAGCTGCGCTGCAGTAATGCTGGGTGCCTGGCATTCCTCCAGTATTGTGATTGGTCCTTGGGGGAGAGAGGGGTAAAGTTGGCACTGAATCTGTTAGCCAGTATGTTTGCAATATCTGTTGGCTCAGTATAGGAGGTACCATTGTGCAGTAACTCAGAGCAAACCTGGGTATTGCCACGGAAATTCTTCATATAACTATAGAAGGCATTGTGGTTGTTTTTAGTGTCTGCTGCAATTCTGCCTTCATAGCTAGCTTTAGAGGTTTTGATGAGGGATCTCAACTTTTTGTTGAGGCTAATAAGGGAGTTTTTCCAGTCTTGGGACTTCACCTTTTTCTGCAACAGTTTCTTCCTTCTGTTGTAGAGTTTATTAATGGTAGGGGACCACCAGATTGGCTTCCTTTTTTTGGAGGAGAGCATCTTGGTTCTGTTGGGTATGGCTAGTTCCATGTATTTATGTACGTGTCCGTACACTGCATTGGTGTATGATTTGACAGTCATGCATCTACTTTCCATTGACATGGGTGCCATGAAGTTAGCCACCTCTGTTTTTAGGAGCCCAAAGTCAGCTTTGGAGAAGGTTTTCATGGTGGTTACCTTTATGGGGGGGAGGGGTGTGGGTGAGATGTGGATTTCCATGGTGATTAGTTTGTGGTCGGATCTAACCAGGGAGGAATTGACTATTGGTATAGAATAATGGTTGCCCATGTTAGTAATGATCAGGTCAAGGATGTTGCTATCTCTAGTGGGGGTAAGAACAAGCTGGTCCAGGGCACTGGAATTAATGAATTCCAGAAAACATTGGGCAAGTGTATTGGTACATAGGTTCATAGGTTCATAGGTAGGTACTAGGCTATGGGCCCTAGGACCTATATAAGCCTAGCCAAATGGTACCCTGGCTTTTGCCACCCAAGAAAATTATTTTCCTGTGCCCTTGTCAAGCAGAGCCACAGAAGTAATCCCCGGGGTGAATTTCCTACATGAGTAGTTTTCCCAGTTAATGGAGGGGTAGTTGAAGTCACCCAGTATGAGAGTGTTAGGTTGGACTCTAATATTCTCCAGGGTGCTTAGGAATGTTGAGTGTGAGTCTTGGGTCATGGTTGGGGACCTATACCAGGCTACGACCTGAATCGCCGTCTTACCCAATGTTAGTTGTACCTGATGTATCTTAGATGCATCATGCTGAGCTACTAGTCTGGAGGTGTGCATCACCGCCTTTCGAGCTTCGGTCCATTTTCTGGGTCCGAAAGGTGTGGAATGAGTTATAGCCTGGTAGCGCAGGGGTGCTTCCTGCTGCTTTAAACCAGGTCTCTGTTACAGTACAAATGTCGATGTTCTCCATTTTGAGGAGTGCTTCCAGCAAGTGCATCTTGAGACTTAGACTTCTAGCATTGAGCAGCATAACCCTCAGATTGCATTTATTTATAGCTGTTATAGCTGTTATGGTGGTAATTTGGTCTTTGGAATATCACCTAAAAAAGACACTATAGGGATGACAAGAGCCTTACCCAGTATCCAGAAACCCAGAGGTGACAGATGCAGGCCATGTCTGGCAAACCATCGAGGTCTGTCAATCATGTCATCCCAAGCAGACAGATACTGGATTCATTAGAATGATACCAGAAACTTAGCCAATTGTTGAAATCAGTCAATTTCTGCTTGTACTGCAGTATCATTCTGGGCAATGGGAGGATGCTGCTCAGGACTAGGGTCATACCTGCCTGGGCCACATAATCCAAGAGCTCCTCCATATCTTTTTTCATGTAGTCTAGGAAGGTGAATTTCAGGTCATTCACACCCACATAGACAGTGACAGAGTCATACTTGTACTTGTTGTGGAGTGACCTGAGTGCGTATGTTATGTGTCAGATTCTGGCACATTTATATATTTATATATTTAAACTCCAAGATCACACCATAAAGGGAGAAAGGGCATAGTCCCTAACCCTGGTAATGTAGCAGTTTCTCACAATTGTCAACCATCTGTGTTAATCGAACAAACTGCATAAAAAAAAACAGATGTCGCGTTCACTGCAAGTCAACTAAATTATTGACTCCCGTATATATGACTGCATCATGAAAAAGCACAAACAAAAAAGACTGCCCTTTTTAGACTGAATAAAAAAAATGTATGCACCCCCACACCTTCTGATATACTGATATACATATATATATATATATATATATATATATATATATATATATATATATATATCTATATATATATATATATCTATATGTATATATGTATGTATATGTGGGTTCCCTTCAGAATCTCGAACTACTGAAATCTCGAATTTCAGTAGCCCGAGACCAGAAAGGCCAAAGTGCAGAATACCAAAATCCCAGAAGCACGAAACTCAAAATCCCGAAGTTTGGAGATTTTGAATTAGCGGTTCTGGTGTTGTGGTGTGTGAGTGGATGGTTGGAGATGTAGGTAAGTGTTTGTGTTGTACGGGTTTTGGGTATAGGCTTTAGTGTGTGTCTGTGTGTTTTGTTAGTGTGATGTGTGTGTGCAAGGGGAATGTAGCTTGTGTAGTGGTGTTTTTGTGTGTTTGTCTGTGTAGTGCGACCTCGGAGTTAGTATATTTAAGTAGGGGAGGTGTGGGGGGCACAGCCCCCCACATGGGGGGGTGCAGGGGTGCTTGTCCCCCTGCTTGTATGTAGGGTAGGTGTTTGTGTATGTGTATGTGTAGGGAGGTGTATGTTTGTGTCTGTGTGTGCGGTATGTTTAATACAGAAGTCACGATTTTAAATTTCCCGCTTCTGGGGTTTTGAGTTGATGGATTTTTGGCTTCATGGTCTCGAGATACTGAAATTTGAGATTTCAGTATTTCGAGATTATGAAGTGAATCTATATATATATATAAATATATATATATATATATATATATATATATATATATATATATATATATATATATATATATATATATATATATATGGGTCTACCTCGACCCAATGAAATTATGTTTTATCGAAACGTAATTTGGCAAGCTAAATTTTGCAAAAGTGCATTTCTGCTGAAATGCACTTTCACGAAAAGGCAATTCAGTGAACAGCAATGGGGGCTGTTGCTTAGATCACAGAACAGTGAGGATAAGAGAATATTCCCTTTTCCCCACTGTAGTGCGATCTCAGAGTGAGAATATAAAAGTAGGGGGGTGGGGGTGCAACCCCCCACATGGGGGGGTGCAGTGGGGCTTGCTCCCATGCATATATATATATATATATATATATATATATATATATATATATATATATATATATAGTTAGTGTTGTGTTTTTTCATTTTGTTTGTTTGTTTGTTTGTTTTCAATTAAGTTGTTTTTCGTGAAAGTGCATTTTGGTAAAAGTGCACTTTCGCGAAAAACAGCTTGTGTTATTAAGTTTCGGTAAAACATAATTTTGATCGGTCAAAGTAGATCTATATATATATATATATATATATATATATATGTTTACTATCTAAATGTGGAAAATCAAAACAAATTATCACTTTTTGATCAAATTCATGACCCTAATTTAGTAATACAGAATTACCAAACTGTCAGAAATGGTAGCCACAGAATCGACATTCAAACACCGGAAGTTCCAATGTCGAAATTTTGTGTTGCCAGTAATGTTTTTATATATTTCATCTCTGAGATCGCAATGCAGTGAGAAAAAGGGTAAACTTCCCAATCCCCAATGTAGGTTGATTTGTTATCAGAATGTTGATCCCATATTAATGAATGCGCACAACCATTCGCTAATGAGGATTCACACATTTCTGGATCGGGGTTACTGAAACTAGAAAACATGCATTCAGCCATCCCAGCTTCACGTAGGTGCCACTCCTTTGATAGTAAACTATATATATATATATATATATATATATATATATATATATATATATATATATATATATATATATATATATATAAACTCTAAGATCGCACAACAGTGGGAAAAAGACAGACTCCACTGTCCCAAGTCCTTGCACATAGAGCAGCCATCAAGGAGAACAACAAAGAAAAAAGAACGTTCGCTCTTTTGGGCATTCATTCATTTTTAAAAATTATGCCCATATGGGTCTACTGCTCTACATCGAAAGTACACTTCTTCGAAATAAAGCAGGAGACCCACACTTCAGCGAAAGTTCACTTCAACAAACGTGCACTTTTGCTGAAGTCTAGTTCCCTGAACGACCCAAAAAAAACACTAAAATATGTTTTTACAGGGGGAGAAGCCACCCTGCACCTCCCATGTGGGGGGCTGTGCTGCCCACACCCCCCTACTTAAATATACCAACTCCGAGATCGCGCTACAATGGTGAAAATGGATTTTTCCCATTCCGCGGTGTAGTGTGACTGCCAAAGTCAATGTTTGAAGTTTCACTACTTCGAACAAGTGGACTCGGTGAAGTGGGTTTCGAAGTAGTGAAACTTTGAACATCTGCACAGATCCTGCCCATATATATCTTTTACATCATGTAGGCAGTTTGAATGAAAAAGTGATAGCTGTATCTCAGAAATGCATGACCTTTAAGAAACAAATTAAGTAGGCAGATCACTGATTCCATCTATGTGCCCAATAAAAAGTCATAAACTTAGGTACTATTCAGAGAGTCATTTTTCTTATGCGTGATAATGGGCACAAAAACAAATCATCGCTTTTTGAGGTCAAGACTAACATCAAGGGCCTCTGGCTGACCACGTCTGGAAATGACTGCAAATTGTTTGCAGTCATTGAATCCCTGAAGACACAAATATCCTCTAATAAGGCCTGATGCAGACTAATAACTGGTGCCAGAGTCATGGTCAACAACTCAATACCAAAAAGTGCATCATAGTAACTTTCAGAAAGACAGCCAGCTCAGCAAACTACTACACTTAAGAGTAGATTCTGTAGTCAGAGATTTGGGAATGCATGTAGACTGTGATTTGGCATTAGACCATTGTGCGTCCACTGAAGTGAGGAAATCCTACTATGTTGCACAACTTATAAGCACTGTATGGCATCTAGATCCAAACATGTCATCATTCTCTTGTACTCAACTCTCATAAGACCAGTCATTTAGTACAATGTCCCCTTCAATATGTAACTGGATAAGCGTATACCAAAAATGGAGTATCTTCAGGGATTTCTCACAAAAAAACTACATGGTGTAAAAAACAAGTCCTATGCAGACCACTTCAAGGCCTTGTCCTTATATTCGGTCTCCCACAGGCTGATGAGATACGATCTATGCCTGGCCTACAAAGGCTCCTCCAGTGCAACTCTAATGGACCTGTTGCACATCTGTAAAACAAGTAGCATCACAAAAACCTGATCCAGGGACCTAAACCTTGTCCCTTTCTCTGGAGCAGGCTTCCCATCCACCCGATTTCATCCCTGCACATATTCAAGTGAAACTTGAATCAGTGGATAGGGAACCATAAATGTACCTCTGGTCTGGCACCTATGCCTCTATTAGATTGAGGAAGCTTGTAAATGCTCAGTCACTCATGACCAAGTATATGAAACCCTTGGGAACCAATATCTATCAAATTTTATTGAGAACCATGGCTAGGCTTAAATAGGCCCCTTGGGCCTATAGCCTAGTATTCGACTGTGATACTTTGACATCCTAGAGCTACATTACTGCACTTGCAGTATGATACTAATTAAAAGACTGATAACTCAAACTGTCACAGATAACCAACATCACACCTCAGCTAGAACATGTGACTATTTTCAGTGTCTAAATAATAGCACTAAGTAAACTACTTTTATCATGCTTATCACCATAAAATGCTGGGTAAGAGATAGCTGCTAACAAAATTAGAGGATACCACTTCAAAATCAGAACTGATGCCCTGTCTCATAACAAGCAAAACAGCAGGGAATCACAGAGTATTCTAACTGCAAATCACTTGACAGATAGGACTTCAGCAAATGTTTTCACCACACTGCTCTTTCTGTCCCCATAAAATTAAAATCAAATCATATTTTCTAGACAATAACTTAATTCAACGGTCCACCACCCCCCCCCCCCCATATCATGAAGCATTTATCAACACAGTGATTTTCTTGGTTTGACTTAAACCAGGATGCTACTGTTCCTGAAGTAATCAGGTAATATATTCAGTTGTTCTATTATTCGTTCTGATTATGATAATGTTGATAGAGCCATATTTAAAATTATTATCCAGTCTCGTGCATTCAGATATGAATTTATCAATATATGCTTCCATCACATTGATGAGGTCATTGCAACCCTTTTGTAACTTAAAGCAAAATAACTGTTTTTTACATTGTGAAATTAATTTCATTTTATTGTAGTCTCCAACTTTCTTGCTACTGTTATTTTGATTCACAGTATTTTACTATTTTATGCAAACTAAAGTCTGTGACTGTAGTCTGACTCATAGTACCATGCCCCTGTCAGAGGATGGCAGTCTGCATAATACATAGCATCACTTACAGCAAGAGCCCTGTCTCCCAGTCAAGTTGCAATGTAGTCGTGTGTCATTGTGTTCTTTGCTGCTCACAGCCTTTCAACCTCACTGTCACTGCTGAATGATGTTCATAGGTTCATAGGTGTGTACTAAGCTAATGACCACTGTAACCTTTTTAAGCCTAGCCATGCATCCCAAACCTCTGACAAATTCTGGTACGCATGGCAGTGTAAGGAGGGGCTTCAGAGATGAAACATTTACAAGCAGGGGTCCGAGAGATAAACCATTTACAGGCTGGCTGTGTCCATTAGACAGGGTTGGGAGGGTGGCATAATGGTTAAGGTGTTTTCCTTGCAAGCACAAGTGCAGGGTTTGAGTCTCACAAGGGATAACTGGCTAGACTTAAAATAGCTCGCAAGGGCAGTTAGCTTAGTACTAATCTATGAACATAAATGCCAAACCAGGGGTAGATTTCTGGTACCCCATTGTCCAAGTTACACTTAAATTGGGTTAGGGAGAAACTTTGCTTCACATAGATGGGGAGCCTGTTCCAGAGAGAGGATAGTCTCTGGGATACATACTTGTCTGTCCATCATAACCTATTTATATCATAGGCAAGGTTTAAGTCTTTAGAATGGGTAATTCTGGTGCTATTTGTTTTGCAGATATGCAGAGGGTCCATCAGAATGAGGTACAAAGATGCCTTGTATCCTAGGCATAGCTCTTCTCTTAATACTTCATTGGAGACATAATACAGGGATAGGGCTTTCAGGTGGACTGCATAGGACATGTTATTTATGTCCTGCATTCTTTTAGTGAGGAACCTCTGTGGGTGTCCCAATTGTTGGATGAGCCTGATTAGGTATTAAAGTCTCTCTTTTATACGTTCAGTTGTGTGTGCATTCTCTCTTTTGCTTGGGAATTATACATACCAAAGGGGGCACTGTACTCGATGATAGGTCTGATGACTGCCTATGACCTCCTTGAATCTAGATGCCATACCTTTATTTATAAGTTACAAAACATAGAATGATTTCCTCAGTAAAATAAATATGTGATGGTCAAAGGCTAAATGATTGTCTACATGTCTCCTCAAGTCCCTGATTACTGGGTCAATTCTTAGGGGTGTATTGTCAATATGGTAGTTACCAGGGGTGGCTGACTTCCTTAAGGATGCAATTATGGCATTTAGTTTTAGACAATGGCTCTGATACCAGTTATTTGTCTGTGTGAACTCTTCTTGGAGATTATTAGTGTCATTGGGAGATTCTTTGACTACTCTTAATTTGCAAGTGTCTACAAATTTGGTCACCCAGAGACTTTTGTCATTGGCTTTGACTTCAGAGAAGTAGATTCCAAAACACAGCAGACCCAGGACTGATCCCTGAGGGATTCCACTGATAACTGGCCTTTTTATTAAGATGTATTCCCTGGTTCTAACTTCCTGGGTCCTGTCTGTGAGACAGCTGACTATCTACTGGGTGACATAAGTGTTTATACCTAACCTTTTGAGTTTGTCCAAAATATCCAAATGAAATATTGTGTCAAATGCCTTGGCCAGGCCCTCATCCATTGCTGTGGTGACCTTCACAAAAAAGTTTACCAGTTGAGTAAGCATGACCTGCTCTTAATTAAATCAAACTGAGTAGGGTCCAGTGTCTGGAGGATTCCCGTGCCATTATTGAACATTTCCACAATAATTCTTTCCATGGTTTTGCATATGAAATTACTGAAACTTTATGGATCTGTAATTTGCAGGGTTCATACATGGCTCACCTCTCTGCAGAGGAATGACTGTTGCCATATTCCATTACACTGGCACAAAGGCTATTTGGAGGCTACTGTTAAACAGTGATTTCAGAGGCCTTACTAGTTCATGTTTCATGCTATTTAGAAGGTAGTCTGAGATATTGGCAAGAACCATTAATGCAGTGCTCTTGGCCTTAGATAAAGAGCATTGAGAACCTGTTCCTAAGTGACAATTGGGGGAGTTATATTTGATGGTATTTCTGGCGGGAAGACTGGCAGGGAGAGAAGGGCAAAGTTATAGCTTAGCTTGTCTGCCAGTATATTTGGTATACCTTCTCACTCTGTGTAGGTGGCTCCATTAACAATGAGCTCTGCATACAACTGTGTATTGCCTTTGAGGTTGCAGACATAGCTTAAGAATGCCTTGTGATTGTCCTTGGCCTAGGAAGACAGATTTACCCCAAATTTGACATGGGTAGACATTACTTATCCTCTAAGTTGTTTGTTTAGTTTGAAGAGAGTGCTTTTATCTGGCTGTGTGCTACACCTCCTATTTTTACCATGATTTTTTTCTTTCTGTTATACAGCCTATTGATGTTGTGATTCTACCAGGGTGGCTTGTTTTTTTTTAGTTAGTTTTGTACTTATTCCTGGTAGGTACAGCTACTTCTATGCAGCTATTAACATGCTTGTATAGGGTTTCTGTGAAAGTGTAAGCAGAAGTGCACTCAGGGTTTAAGGAGCTTGACATTTTGCCAGGTTATCACGTAATATTAAGAAATTAGCCTTAACTGAGACAGCTGTAGCTGTAATAGAGGAGATTTACTGACATCACGGAATGGCTTGCTGTTTGACATAAAGAATTTTATGCAGTCTAATAGCCACCCATCAAGGATACTTTTCATGATCTTATGCCCCAGTGAATTGTTAGAAAAAGAAAGAAAACATTGGGTATCTTTTCAGCCACACATTATTTTGTTCAGACAGTGCAGATGATGATGAGTGTTCTTGCACTGCAGCAAATACTCTCCCTTGTAAACAATGAAAAGGCACCGACAGAAGGGTCACACCAAAAAACGGGTAAGGAGGCTTTAATGAGTATAAAATGAAGTTCCACAGCACACCCCCCTTGGTTACAGCAGGCCAGAAAGAAAACTGACATATAGATACAGTACTCTAATTTGAATTTGATTCAGTTACAAATTTTGGCAAAAGAGGGACTGTTCAAAGAGTAAATCTGGCCTTGTGAAAAATTAAATAAGGGGGTTCAGCAGAAGGACCATGAAGTTCTAAAGTATTTATGAGTGAAATAATAGCTAGAAAAAAAGCATTTTCAAAATAAGATATTTTAAATATGTTATACCACCTAGTTCAAAGGGAATATGTGTCAAGGAAGGGTTAAATCGTGTGGCAGATGTCCCAGCAAGAAGGTTCCAATTAAAAATACTTTGGGAACTTACAGTGGAAACTAAGGAAATGCCATCTTGTCCCCTGGTGAAAGCTGGAGGTGGCAGACAAATGAACTTTAATCAAAGAGCCACTCAAACCATTATCAAAAGTAAATGAGTAGCTACTTTAAAACTAAGACTAAAGCAAAAATAATCCCTCAGTAACACAGGTATTTAATGTACTTCATTCAAAACTTTGTTAAACACTTTCATCTCATTTGCCAATAATAAGGCACTTTTTCCAAACAAATTATCTGCAATAAAACTACCATATCTGCCTACCTGTCCCTGTAGGAAGTGACCTCAGCACAAGAAGCTGTAGTAATTGGTTGTTTTGGACCATTTCTAGCTCTTTTGTAGTTCACTGTTTAAAATCCGCGTTTGCACGGCTTTGCACGGCTGTGCGCATACGGTTAAACAAGGTTAAACTTTTTCTGGCTCCGCCAAGTCTGCTCTTCAAATTTTCCCTTAAGGAAGCTCTACTCTTAGTATAACCAGACTACTCACTATATTATAAGCCTAGCACTTGTTCTCAATACTTCTCTACTAAGTAAGCACTCTCGTACTAAGTAAAGCACTACATCTACTTACCACCCCTGTGAATATCCACTTCCCTTAAAGGTACAGCACTCCCTTATACTGTTCTAGCATGTCGAGTGGTAGATTACTGGCGTCGTCTCCAATTCAGCTGGTCAATCTGGGTATCTTGAGACAATGCTACAATTGTCTCATGTACACAGACAACCCTCTCCTCCTCCCAACAAACACAAATACATGTGAGAGATGCAACTATATAGCCAAACTGGAGGCTGAACTCTCTCAACTCAGGGCTGGCATGACCAGACAGGAGGAGACGGCAACCACACACACAACAATCCCAGTCCCACATAGACCTACCACAACTGCAAACCAAACACATAAAAACACAAAGACATACTCGGAGGCTCTAATAAAAAACTTACCAAAACAACAGAGGCTCCCAAAGCAGACATCCAAAAATCCACCACCTCAAAACAAAACACATGCAACACATACTTCAATAAATCAGTGTGTCAACCAATCACAGCCCTTAAGGCCAAACACCTTGCCTGATACACTAGTAATAGGTGACTCTATAGTCAGACACACTGATGTCCCGCTGACCAGGCTGAACAAGGAGAAGGTGACTGTGAGCTGTCTATCGGGAGCTAGGATCCGCCACATAACACACGCACTCAAGTCACTCCAAAGCAAGTACAAATATGACTCTGTCATTGTCCATGCTGGTGTGAATGACCTGAGATGTACCTCCCTGGACTACATGAAAAGAGACATAGAGGAGCGCTCCGATTATGTAGCCCAGGCTGGTATGACCCTGACCCTGAGCAGCATCTTGCCCTCACCAAGAATGATACCACAATTCAAAGACAAGATGATCAGCTTTAACAATTGGCTCAAGTACTGGTGTCATTCTAAGGGGATCCAATGTCTGTCTGCCTGGGATGACATGTTGGACAAGCCACGCTGCTTCACAAGGAATGGCTTACACCTGTCACCACTGGGCTTCCGGATATTGGCTAAGGCTCTTGCCACCCCCATAGTGCCTTTTTTAGGCAAGGCTCAAAAGACAACCCACCTCCTTAGAAAACAAAAATGGAAAAAAACTAAGGGTAATGCTGCTCAACGCCAGAAGTCTAAATCTCAAGATGCAGGCACTTGATGCACTCCTCAGCATGGAGAACATCGACGTCTGTGCAGTAACTGAAACCTGGTTCAAGGCTCCTGAGAGCACCCCAGTGCTACAAGGCTATACCTCGTATCATTCTTTTCGCCCCAAAACCCGGGCGAACCACAAAGGAGGGGAGTGTCCATATTCATCAAGGACACCCACACCTCCAGGTTAGTAGCAACACATGAAGCATCAGAGACCATACAGGTGCAACTAACCATAGGCAAAACTGCTATACAACTGGTAGCATGTTACAGACCACCCTCCCAATCTCAAGAACCCCACTCAGCCTTCCTGAAGACATTGGAGGATATGAATGTATCACAAAATACCATCATACTGGGAGACTTCAACTACCCAAACATAGATTGAGTACATTATTCTAGCCCTAATACCCTAGCCCAAAGGTTCCTGGAATTCATAAATTCAAATGCACTGGAACAACTAGTCACCTCTGCCACTATGGGAGATAATATACTAGACCTGATCATCACAAACATGGGGACAAAATGCTCCACACCGGAAGAATACCCCTCACTAGTGAGATCTGACCACAAACTAATCACCCTGGATATACATATCCCACCTCCACCCCAGCACAAAAGACCACAGTGAAAAACTTCTCAAAAGCAGACTTCACTCTTCTTAAGACTGAGATGGTATCCTTTAAGCCCACAGTGCCAGTGGATACCACATCCCACAATGCCGAATCCTTCACAAATGCTTTCTATGGACATCTCCAAGAATGCATGGATCATACAATCCCAAACAAATCCAAGTCCCTCTCCACCAAAAGTAAGCGTCCTGTCTGGTGGACCTCAGCCATAAACAAATTGTATAACAAAAGAAGGAAGCTACTGCACGTCAGAGCAAAATCCCATGAAGGGAAGACATCTCTGATCAACATTAGCAGAAAACTACGTTCTCTCATAAAAACATCCAAGGCCAACTTTGAGAGAAAAATCGCTAAGGACACTAAAGATAACCACAAAGCCTTCTTCAGCTATGTTAGAAACCTGGGTGGAAACCCTCAGATATGCTCAGAGTTGGTTCACAACAACAAAAAATACACTGAACCCACAGATATTGCCAACATTCTGGCTGACAGGTTCAGTGCAAATTTCTCCCTTCCTTCATCCCCAAAAGAAGAAATATCCCAGCTGAATGTAATCTCCCTGTCATCTCAGATGTCCAAGTGAGAACCGCCCTAAACAAAGCAAAAAACACAGCATCAATGGGACCTGACGGTATCCCGGGTTGCGTGTTACGTGAACTCCAAGAGGAGCTAAACCCATACATAAAAATGCTATTTAACCTTAGCCTTACTTTGGGATATGTACCTGAACACTGGCGTACAGCAACAGTGGTCCCACTCCACAAGGGGGGGGGGTGCCTCTACAGACCCTGGAAACTACCGCCCCATAAGCTTAACCAGCCTGGTCTGCAAAGCTATGGAAAGAATCATTATGGAACTCATAAACAGAGACATAGGGGACCTACAGACACTTGACCCCACCCAGTTCGGCTTTGTAAAGGGCAGATCCTGCCTTTTAAACCTGGTTGACTTTTTCGAAACAGTCACTAGAGCCATTGATGAGGGCAAAGCAGTCCATACAGCATACCTGGACTTGGCTAAGGCCTTCAACACAATACCCCACTCAGGCATCATAGATAAGCTCAACAGCTTAAAAGTAAACCCATATGTCACTAGATGGGTTGCAAACTGGCTAAAGGACAGAACCCATAAAGTTAAAATCGCTGGAGCAATGTCAGACTCAAAGCCAGTCACAAGTGGTGTCCCACAGGGATCTGTCCTGGGACCCCTCTTGTTCGGCATTTATTTCTCAGATGTTAAAGCAAACATGGGAGGGCTGTGGCTGACAAAGTTCGACATAGTCGATACACCAGCAGACACACACATCCTACAAAAAGGCCTCACAGAAACGGACAACTGGTGCCGGAGTCACGGCCTTAAACTAAATGCCAAAAAATGTATAGTCATCCCCTTTGGGAGAAACAAAGTACCCACAAATTATCACATAGACAGCAACCCACTGAGTACGGAAAAAGTAATCAGAGACCTAGGGACCCAAGTCGACAGCGACCTCTCATTTGACACCCACGTTGCCAAAGTGGTTAGAAAAACATTCTACCTTGCACACCTCATCATGAAGGGATTCACATCCAGATCCAAGGATGTCATTGTACCCCTATATTCCTCCCTCATCAGACCCATGATTGAGTACAATGCCCCATTTGGTATGTACCTCACCCGGCATTTGCAACAGCTGGAGAGACCACAAAAGTACCTCACCAAGAGGATCAAGGGTCTCCAACATATGTCTTATTCTGCCAGACTAAAGAAACTTCAGCTCTATTCAGTAGCATACCACCTGCTCAGAGGTGATCTCTGCCTGACGTACAAGGCCATGTCCAATCAGGATCTGATGGACATGCTCCACCTCAAAAAATCCAAATCCATCAGGACCATGAGAGCTAAAGACTTAAACCTCGGCACAAGTATGAATGGGACATGCTGGAGGGATAGATTCATAACCCAGAGGCTTCCCATGCTTTGGAACAAGATCCCAGTTCGTATTAGGCAGAGCCCCTCACTGACTCTCTTCAAGAGAAAACTTGATGAGTGGATGGGAGAACGAAAGTTTACCCCAGGGGTCACATCTGTGTCACTGCTAGACAGGGGCACAGTAAACTAATTCTATTATATAAGGGGACCTTCATTGTGTCACTATTAGACAGAGGCACAGTATTCTAAATTTATTCTGTACATTTTTTGTACCATTTCATGGGGTGGCAAAAGCCACATCACTATGGCTAGGCTTACAAATGCCCCAGGGCAGATAGCCTAGTACTATACTATGAAACTATGAAACTATATATAACCAGTAAAATGAAGTGGCACCACCACGGAGTAAATGTTCCAGCGATGTAAAAAATAAAAATAATGTAGAAGGTATAGGACATTCACAGGAACAAACCACAGCTAGCAAAAAATCTTCAGATGATAAAAAGTCTCTCCACTGTTGTAGTATAAATCTCCTGGTGCAAACACAATTCTGTTAATCACACCATATAATCGAAAAAACACTTTTATTAACAAAAATGGTAAGCAATTTCACCTATAAGGCTTCTTCAGACCAAACAAATACAAATGTGTGCATACATTATATAGGCCTCCTCATGAATTATTCATTGATTCAGTAAAATTACTCATGCTGACATCATTTCCTGAACTATAAAAAAAAATATATATATATATATATATATATATATATATATATATATATATATATATATATATATCGCTACATAAAACAGTATTTTTGTAGTAATTAATGTTCTTACAAAATTCTTCCATGTAAAAACAATCCTTAAAACATCTCTTGTCATTATAAAATTATCATGGCAGTATGTAAAGTCAGTAAAAACCACTTTCAAAAATGATGCCTTGCATCTAAATACAAAATATAAAAATATATTTGTAGGTGAAGGCTGCATAAAAAACAATTCAAACATATATATATATATATATACATATATATATATATATATATATATATATATATATATATATATATATATATATAAAAGAAATGAATAAATAAATGTAAATATATAAAAATATGTATATATAAAAAAGTATGTGTGTGTGTGTGTAAAAGGGGGGGGGGGTTATTTAATGGACTTCAGTCTCCTGTTTTGTAGGACCGGTTTGAGGGGTACTTTATCATTGAGTCCCGGTCTCTTGTCTGCTCTAATCTTTATGATCCATTTAGTCTCACAGCCTTCCGTGAAATTTTTAACATCTCCTCCTCTATGACTAGGAGTTGTATGACAGTAAACTTGAAACAATGTAGTGGGCCTGCTTGACAGTGTTCTGTTGTATGAAAGGAGACTGCTTGAACAGAAAAGAAATAAGATTCAAAGAGACCCAAATGACTTTATACTGGGCCAAGTCTTCACTTGGCCCAGGGGTAATTTTAATGGAGCATATGAACAAAGGAGCAATGGACATCAAACTGCTAGAACAATGGGTCATATTGAAAAAAACTACTGTGGTTGTTTTGAATAAAGATAGTACAAGTAATACAGACAGTAACAGCAAAGATGTTAATGATAGCGTTTGTGATATTAATAAAGAAATATCAGTAACAGATGGGGCTATAAGTGTAGATATTGCTACAACTGGAGTACTAAATACACTAGACAGCGGCAATGACAATGCAGCTTCCACTTCCAAAGGGCCAGCTGAATTAATAGTTAGAAAGAAAATTCCCCTCCAAGTTGCTGGTCTGGGAAATAGTCCAGCACAATATACCCCTTTCCCCATAGACCTTCAGCACCAAGGCAAATGGCAGAGGTCTATGAGCAGCGGGAGACAGAAGCAGAAAGGGTCAGGTGGAGGACACACAGGGCCAACACTGAAAAAGATGTGGGAACGGATAGACACTCATTAGTATTGAATTTATCACACAGAAATTTAACTACACATGAAGTTCAGATCCTTGACATGGGCCTATCATTTATACCAACCAAGAGAAGTGATCTATCGGATAACCATCATAGATATCAAAATGTTCTCACAGAATGTCCAACTGAAGCTAGAATTTAGCCGTAAGACAAATAATATAGAAGACCCCAATTTTCATGCTCTTGGCACAAACACTCCGAATTTATACCCATTATTGGATGCTTTTACAAAATTAGTAGAAGATGATATACATAAGATGAATAAGTCCACTAAGGACAGAAAAGGTAGTAATTTTACATTTAAACAGAGGACAGCATTGAATGATTTATGTAATGATGATTCAATCATTATTAGACCAGCGGACAAAGGAGGTCCTATTGTGATCATGGATAGAGACAATTATAGACAAAGTATGGCAACATTATTACAAGAAGAGAGAATTTACTCTAGAATTAACAGAGAGGAAGTAGAAAACAGAGTGTTTAAAATTTATGATATGCTGGATGACGTGTTGAAAAGTGGATATATCAACCTAGAATTATTTAAATTCTTGAGGGTTAATAACCCCTTATTACCGATCATCCAAGGACTCCCCAAAGTACACAAGTCTCTCAACAATCCCCCCATGAAGCCCATTGTAGCAGGGAGAGGTTGGGTGACTGAGCCCCTATCAATTTATGTAGAATATTATCTTAGACCAGTGGTCAATGCTAACACTCACATCTTGAAGGATAGTAAACAATTTTTATTAGACCTTTATGATTATATGAGAAATACAACGAATGATACACCATATGTATTAGTTACATTGGATGTGAAAAGCCTTTTCACTGTTATACCCAATGATCAGGGTATAGAGAAAATACATAGATACATGCTGACACACACTACCAATGAAGCATGTTTTATAGATTTACTGACTCTTTTTTTAGAAACTATATTGTATAATAATATTTTTATGTGCAATGATGAAGTATAAATACAGAATGATGGCGTAGCGATGGGCACATTGTGTGCCAACAGCTACACCAACATTGTTATGGCCAGTTGGGAAGAGGAGAAACTTTTTCCTCTAGAAAGTTACAAGGCATATGTAGGGTTTTACAGACATTTCATGGATGACTTGTTTTTAATTTGGACAGGCAATGAAATACATCTCCATGAGTTTATGTTAGAGGTAAATGGTCTTGCTGAGTATCTGAGTTTTACAATGGAACATTCATGGTACAGTATATCATTCCTAGATGTACGTGTTGAGAGACTGGAGAATGATATGCTGAATACAGGGGTCCACAGGAAGGCGTGCTACAGGAATGCATTGTTGCACAGGAAGAGCATGCACCCAGGGTATGTTTTTAGGAATGTAGCGAAAGGTCAAGCCATGAGAGCATCTAGGTTAAATCCAACACAGGAGGGGTAGGAACATGAGTTACAGGACCTAAAGACAAGACTCCTAGACAGGAATTATAAACTGAATGAAATCAACACTGCTCTTGAAGAAGCCAGTCTATTACGGGCAACTAGAACATGTCCATACTTTTCTAGTGCAAGTACCTCAATGAGTGAAGTGCTGGGAGAAGAAATAGGTGACCAGGTGAAAATACCTATGTTTTATACTCTAGACACTAATAATTTGAAAGACATAATACAGAAACATTGGCATATTCTAACCCTAGATGAGGATATCAAAGAGATAGTAGGAGAACGACCAAATTTCCTCTTTAAAAACAAAAAGAATTTGAAACAGCTCTTGTGTTATCCAAGGAATATGGGAAAGAAAAACACTGACAATATGATGTCTGGGACGAAACCCTGCAATAGATGTAACTTTTGTTCATAGGTTCATAGGTTCATACTAGGCTATCTGCCCTAGGGCATTTATAAGCCTAGCCAGAGTGTGTTTGGCTTTCACCACCCATTTTAAATGAATTTTGCTATGCCCTTTTTCGAGGTTAGTATACTGTGCCTCTGTCTAACAGTGACACAGAAGTGATACCCGGGGTAAACCTATGATCTCCCATCCACTCATCAAGATTCCTCTTGAAGAGAGTCAATGGGGGACTCTGCCTAACCTGGACTGGGATTTTATTCCAGAGTGAAGGGAGCCTCTGGGTTATGAATCTGTCCCTCCAGCATGTCCTATTTATTTCAGTGCTGAGGTTCAAGTCTCTCGAAGCGTAGCTCAATGGGATTTGGATTTTCTGAGGTGCAGCATGTCCATTAATTCCGGTTGGATATGGCTTTATACGCCAGGCACAGATCGCCTCTGAGCAGGCGGTATGCCACTGAGTAGAGCTGGAGTTTCTTTAACCGGCAGCATATGGCATCTGTTTGAGCCCTTTGATCCTCTTGGTGAGGTACTTTTGGGGTCTTTCCAGTTGCTGCAGGTGTCTGGTAAGGTACATCCCAAAAGGGCATTGTACTCAATTAAGGGCCTGATGAGGGATGAGTAAAGAGGCACGATGACCTCTCTGATCTAGATGTGAATCCCTTCATGATTAGGTGGGCTATATAAAATGTTTTTCTAACCACTTTGGCCACGTGGTTGTCAAATGAGAGATTGTTATCGACTTGGGTCCCCAGGTCCCTAATTACTTCTTCTGTACTTAATGGATTACCACCTATGTGGTAATTTGTGGGCACTTTGTTTTTGCCAAAGGGGATAACTATACACTTTTTGGCATTTAGCTTGAGGCCATGGCTCTGGCACCAGTTGTCTGTTTCTATGAGGCCCTTTTGGAGGATGCTTGTGTCGGCTGGAGAGTCTATTATGGCGCCCAGTTTGCAGTCATTCATGAACTTGGTCAGCCACAGTCCTTCCGTGTTGGCCTGTACCTCCGAGAAATATATGCCGAACAAGAGTGGTCCCAGGACTGAGCCTTGTGGGACGCCACTTGTAACTGGTTTGGAGTCTGACATGGCTCCAGCAATTCTAACCATGTGGGTTCTGTCCTTGAGCCAGTTTGCAACCCATCTAGTGACATAGGGGTTTATATTTAAGCTGGTGAGCTTATCTATAATGCCTGAGTGGGGTATTGTATCGAAGGCTTTTGCGAGGTCCAGGTAGGCTGTGTGGACCACCTTCCCCTCGTCAATGGCCTTGGTGACTGTTCCAAAGAAATTGACCAGGTTTAAGAGGCAGGATCTGCCCTTAACAAAGCCGAACTGGGTAGGATCCAGTGTCTGTAGGTCCCCAATATCTTTATTTATGAGGTCCATGATGATCCTTTCCATAGCTTTGCAGACCAAGCTAGTCAAGCTTATGGGGCGATAGTTTCCAGGATTCGTTGAGGCACCACCTTTGTGGAGAGGGACCACTGTTGCTGTACGCCACTCTTTGGGTACATATCCTGTAGTAAGGCTGAGATTGAACAGTAGTTTTAGGTTTGGGTTTAGCTCTTCTTGGAGTTCATGTAGGACGCAGCCCGGGACACCGTCTGGTCCCATTGATGCTGTGTTTTTTGCTTTGGAGGGGGCGGCTCTTACCTGAGCATCTGAGATGTCAGGGGCAGCACTCTGCTGGGATAGATATTTGCCCTTTGGTGGGGAGTTTGCGCTGAACCTGTCAGCTAGGATGTTGGCAATGTCTGTGGGTTCGGTGTATTTTTTGTCATTTTGGACTAATTCTGAGCATATCTGGGAATTCCCACCCAGGTTCCTAACATAACTAAAGAAAGCCTTGTGGTTATCCTTAGTGTCCTGTGCAATTTTTCTCTCGAAGCTGGCCTTAGACAGTTTTATGAGTGCCCATAGTTTTTTGCTAATACTGATCAGAGATGCCTTCCCTTTTTGGGATTTTGCTCTATCATTTAGTAGCTTCCTCCTTCTATTGTATAGCTTGTTTATGGCTGGGGTCCACCAGACAGGACGTCTGCCTTTGGAGGATTGGGTCTTGGTTTTATTTGGGATTGCATGATCCATGCATTTCTGAAGGTGTTCATAGAATGCGTTGATAAAGGATTCTGCAGTCTGGGCCGTATTTTCCACAGGCCCGGGGGCTTTGAAGGATTCCACCTTGGTTTTGAGGAGTGTGAAATTTGCTTTAGAGAAGTTTTTCACTGTAGTTTTCTGGGCAGGGGGTGGGGTCGGGATGTGAATATCCAGTGAGATTAGTTTATGGTCTGATCTTACCAGTGAGGGATACACTTCTGGTCTGGAGCATAGAGTCCCCATGTTGGTGATGATCAGGTCCAGTATGTTTTCCCTCTAGTGGGAGTGGTAACAAGTTGTTCCATAGTATTTGAGTTTATAAATTCTAGGAACCTTTGGGCTAGGGTGTTGGAGCTAGAGTAATGCTCCCAGTCTATGTTTGGGTAGTTGAAGTTGCCCAATATAATGGTGTTTGGAGAGACCTTCATATTTTCCAGTGTTCTCAGGAAGGCCGAGTGGGGTTCCTGGGTTTGGGAGGGTGGTCTGTAGCAGGCTATAAACTGGAAGACAGTTTTACCCACTGTTAGTTACACATGGATAGTCTCTGATGCTTCGTGCTGTGCCACCAACCTGGAGGTGTGGATATCTTTGATGAATATTGATACTCCCCCCTCCTTTTGTGGTTCGGTCCAAGTTTTGGGGCCGAAAAGCATGGTATGAGGCATAACCTGGTAGTGCTGGGGTGCTCTCGGGAGCCTTGAACCAGGTTTCTGTTACTGCACAGATATCAATGTTCTCCATGCTAAGGAGAGTTTCGAGTGCGTGCATCTTGAGGTTTAGACTTCTGGCGTTGAGTAGCATTACTCCTAGTTTCTTATCCCTTGTGATACCTATGGAGGTGGGTTTGTCTTTTGAGCCTTGCCTAAAAAAGGCACTATGAGGGTAGCAAGAGCCTTTGCCAATATCTGAAAGCCCAGGGGTGACAGGTGCAAGCCGTACCTAGTGAAGCATCGTGGCTTGTCGAGCATGTCATCCCAGGCTGACAGGCATTGGATCCCCTTTGAATGACACCAATACTTAAGCCAATTGTTGAAATTGATCATCTTGTCTTCATATTGTGGCATCATTCTTGGTGAGGGTAAGATGCTACTCAAGGTCAGGGTCATACTGGCCTTGGCTACATGCTCAGAGAGCTCCTCTATGTCTCTATTCATGTAGTCCAGGGAGGTATGTCTCAGGTCATTCACACCAGCATGGACAATGACTGAGTCATATTTGTACTTGTCTTGGAGTGACCTGAGTGCTTGTGTTATGTGGCAGATCCTAGCGCTCGACAGGCAGCTCACCGTGACCTTCTCCTTGTTCAGCCTGGTGAGCGGGACGTCAGTGTGCCTGACGATAGTCACCTATTACAAGTGTATCAGGTGTGTTGTTTAGCCTTAAGGGCTGTGACTGTTCGGCACACTGGCTTTGTGAGCTATGTGTTGCACGTGTTTTGTTTTGGGGTAGCGGTTGCTTGAGTGTCTGCTTTGGAGGTCTCTGCTGCTTAGGCAGATTTTTATTTAGAGCCTCCGAGTATGTTTTTGTGTGTTTATGTGTTTGGTTTGCTGTCGTGGTAAGTCTATGTGAGACTGGAATTGTAGTGAGTGTGGTTTCCTTCTCCTCCTGACTGGTTACGCCAGTACTGAGTTGAGAGAGCTTAGCCTCCAGTTTGGCTATATGGTTGCATCTCTCACATGTGTTGGAATTTGTTGGGAGGAGGAGAGGGTTGTCTGTGTACATGAGGCAGTTGTAACATTGCCTCAAGATTCCCAGATTCACCAGCTGGACCGGAGAGGAGATTGACAACTGACCTTTGGACATGCTAGAATAGTATTGGGAATTACCTTTATAATTGAAAAAAAGGGCCAATAGGGAACAAGGTACTCAAGGGGAGTTTGTGAGGGTGTAGTGCTTTTAATTTTTTAGTGCTGACTTATATAATTGCTTTAGTGAGCAAGTGCCAGGTAACTTAAATGCAATGTGTTACAGGTAACTTAAATGCAAAAACGACAAACAGTAACTTTCTTTCAAGTGAAACAAGGAAATACGTACAGTAAGCAATGCAGATATCACTAGGGATCCACAGAAGCGCTGAAAAGCCGCGTTTTAGGTGGAATTAGCATTTCAGGGAAATAACAAGCAAACAAACAACAAGCATACAAACAAAGCTAGATTCAGCAGGCCTGGATCTAGTCTATGCTACAGCAAACAAGGTGTACCAATTTCAGTAAGAAACAGTTCAAATATGCAGGCACTATAAGCCTTTAACCAGAAATTCCCAGCTCAGAAGGGCAGAGTCCAGCCTCTCCTCCCACAAGAGTGCAGACCACGAACCTTCTTAATGTAAAATAACTGGCCTGAATCCCAAGTGCTTAAACCAGAATTAATACACTTTTACAATAACAGACACTGAGCCCTCAATCAGCAGTTCCCAACTTAGAAGGATGTAAGCTACCTGTTCTGCCACTACAGTGCAGGCCACAAACCTTCCTAATGTAAAACAACTGGTCTGAAGCCCAAGTGCTTAAACTAAAAGGCTTAGAATGAGTTACACCAAGCAGTAATAAATACAACTGAGTACTTTTAAGATGACGCAAAAGCAAAATAAAGTAGGAAAAAACACAAATACAGTAAAAGCAGATAATTTTTTTTTTTTTTTTTTTTAAGTGGAAAGAGAGAAAGGAAAGAGAGAAAGGAGTAGCCGAAACTAAGCTGATTGGCCTTCTCAAATGTTCTCCCTGTACTGGGTAGAATGAGGTAATGACACTAGACTGGGAGGAGGGTCCCAGATCAAATTTACACTAGGGGCGGGCAACTGCAAAGCCACCAACTATAAAAACACTATACCAACAGGGTAGACATAGACACCAGAACTCTTTTTATACACCCAGTTACACTACAAGAACACAATTTTTATATGAATGCAGACTGTCAGACAGAACATGTGGTTTATCTTGCTCGGTGCACGCTCTGCAATGCATTTTATGTTGGTAAAACTGATAGGAAATTGAGAGAGAGGATGACAGAACATCTATACCACATACGTATAAAATCTGAACACAATGCATTAGCCAGACATGCACTAGAAGCAGGCCTACTACATTGTTTCAAGTTTACTGTCATACAAGTTATTACTCCTAGTCATAGAGGAGGAGATGTTAAAAATTTCACGGAAGGCTGTGAGACTAAATGGATCATAAAGCTTAGAGCAGACAAGAGACCGGGACTCAATGATAAAGTACCCCTCAAACCGGTCCTACAAAACAGGAGACTGAAGTCCATTAAATACCCCCCCCCCCCCTTTACACACACACACACATACTTTTTTTATATATATACATATTTTTATATATGTACATTTATTTATTCATGTCTTTTATATATATATATATATATATATATATATATATATATATATATATATATATATATATGTGTGTGTGTGTGTGTGTGTGTGTGTGTGTGTGTGTGTGTGTGAATTGTTTTTTATTCAGCCTTCACCTACAAATATATTTTTATATTTTGTATTTAGATGCAAGACATCATTTTTGAAAGTGGATTTTACTGACTTTACATACTGCCATGATAATTTTATAATGACGAGATGTTTTAAGGATTGTTTTTAACATGGAAGAATTTTGTAAGAACATTAATTACTACAAAAATACGGTTTTATGTAGCGATATATATATATATTATATATTATATATATATATATATATATATATATATATATATATATAATTTATATATATTTATAGTTCAGGAAATGATGTCAACATGAGTAATTTTACTGAATCAATGAATAATTCATGAGGAGGCCTATATAAGAGAGGCTGTATGTATGCACACATTTGTATTTGTTTGGTCTGAAGAAGCCTTATAGGTGAAAGTGCTTACCATTTTTGTTAATAAAAGTGTTTTTTTTGATTATATGGTGTGATTAACAGAATTGTGTTTGCACCAGGAGATTTATACTACAACAGTGGAGAGACTTTTTATCATCTAAAGATTTTTTGCTAGCTGTGGTTTGTTCCTGTGAATGTCCTATACCTTCTACAAAACTACCATATATAACAAATCTAACTAATCACATGGTGTACTACCTGCCAATCAAATCATACAAATTATTTTTAAATGTACTTAGAAAAGTCTAAAATTACTGTTAAAATATGCATGTTCTGCATATTTGATTGTGGGAAGAAGATCTAAAAACAATTGAAAATCCATAAAAGGATGTAATTAATATTATATCTTGGTGCTATGGGAAAGAACCCAAACCTGTGTTAATTTCAAGGAGCCCCAATTTAAAAACACACTTGAAATATGCATGTTCATTTAGACCAGTGGCATAAGTAGTATTCAGTTTACGCTACCATTATAATTCTTATTTTGTTTCTTTAACTTACTATTGTAATCTCAACTCCTCTGGTTCATTTCTACATTCTCCAATACACTGAAATTGTACTTTTTCATTTTTCACAAATCTGTGTCTGTTTGTAAAGGTAATTTTTGTCATATTTTTCTTTGCTGGCATAATCATTTTCATGAATAGACTGTAACAACTTCCACGTGGTCTTCTCCATGTAGTAACTCTCACAGCTCCCAAAAAAACATGCCTGTGTTTTATTGTTTTCGAAGCTTCTTGCTGACAGTGTTCTCATTGTCTTAGATTAATATATAGTTATGTGTGTATTTGCTTACAATATTTGAACACCTGCTAGTCATATACTCTGAAAATGGGTGCAGAAATTTTAAAGCATATTTGTGAAGACATGCATGCATACACTGATGACAACACTAAGAATAGTACTTGATGAGAAACAGACAGATAACCAATACATTTCAATAATTTCACAGACTAAAAGTGTTGAGGCATAACTGGAAAAATGAAATCATAAAGTATAGATTCACTTTACTTCTCATATAGAATCATTTGTTACCCATAGAATTAAAAAATGGTTATTACAGAATCATAGAATATACAATTTATTTATTTATTTATTGCAGTTGGTTTATTGCAGTTGGTTTACCAGGATAGTCCATTGGGCCACGAAGAACCCGTTTTCAATGGAGTCCTGGGGAGAAAAGCTCCAAAAAAGAATAAATGTACATAACATTTGACAATAATTTCTAGGTACATTGTAGTAAAAGAACATAAGCAAAATATTAAAGTTTGTTACAATTAGATAGTAACAGCCTTGGTATATGCTATAGAATCAACAAAACACAAACATAGAAGAAGATTTATAAGCAAACATGGAAGATGAAAACAGTAGGTTATGGTAATTAAAGGGGATGTAGTAGAGTAGTTATATAGTAGAGTAGGTTATGAGGGTGGGTGCATGAGCACTCCCAGAGATGCTAGGTGTGAGTAAAGAGATTTCTTGAAGGTAGAGTGATTAGTGGTAGTGGATGTTAGGTGGAAGAGAGTTCCAGAGGCGAGGCTGAAGGAAAGAAGGTTTTGCCTGGGGATGAGTGGGTTTGTGCACTTGTAGTAGATTCTGATTATTGGACCTTAGGACTCTGTTTGGTAGGTGCATTTTGAGGGCAGAAGAAAGGGAGGGACAGTTGGAGGGGTTTAGAATCAGCTTGTGGGCTAGAGTTAGTTGAATGTAAGTGAGATAGTTGGGAAGTTCTAGCCATTTTAGTTTATGGAGGGAGATACAGTGGTGGGTGGAAGACCTATGAGAGGTGGCAAATTTAGCAATTTTGTTATAACAGGAGGAGAGCTGTTTTTTTAAAGAGGATTGAAGATTTGTAAGTAGAGGGGCACCATAGAGAAGGAGGGATAAGAAAGGAAGTAGCTAGAGTGGTTTTAGTGGTGGATGTAAGATAGGCATTTTGTCTATACAGCATGCCAAGTTTTTGATGTGTTTTTTTGATGTTTTTTTGGAGGTGGGAATTAAATTTTAGTTGGTTGTCGATCTGGACCCCGAGTAGTTTGGTGTCTGACACTATTTCGAGAGGTAGGTTATTTTGACTGGTAACTAAGAATGAGTTTATGTTGGGGGGAGTGAGTTTAGAGGGAGTAAATAACATTAATTTGGTCTTAGTGGCATTGAGAGCAAGATGATTTCTTAGCATCCATTGCTCTGTGGAGGAAAAGGCATCTTGAGTAAGTTTTTGTAGTGTGGGGATACAAGGTAACTAGGCCCAATGGTCATTTACACATATCCAATAGCCAACTTTAGACTTTATCTCCTTTTTCAAGGAACAACAAGCCAATCATCCCAGAACTGTATTTATGGATACCCATCCAGTTATCTGACTCCTTTTTGAAGGAAGAAAGTATGCCTCATTGCTTAATTTGGAGTGGAAGTTTGTTTCAAATCTCTCTCTCGCCACCATGTTTTGTTTATTTGCTGAAGCAAGTTTATATCCCTGGTTCTAGCGTTAGTTTGACTGTTTAGTTTGTGGAGATGTAAGAGATCATGAACTACTGGATCCCTAATGGCCAAAGGCTAGGTACAGATCACCCCTAAAAAGTGTATAGGACACTGAATAAAGCAGCAGTGCTTCCAGCCTCTCTTGGTAGCTTTTGTCTTTTAAGCCCATGATATTTTTAGTTAGGAACATCTTGAGTCTTTTCCATTGCTTGATATGCCTGGTACAATACATCCCACAATGGGCATTGTACTTAATAATAAGTCTGATCAATACAGAATATAGAGGAGTAATAACTTCCATTGATCTAGATGAAATATCTTTTGCAATCAACTGTGCCAAGTAAAAAAAATAATTCCTAACCACTTTTGCAATGTGATAGTCAAAGGCAAATTAATTATCTACCCATGATCCAAGGTGTGGCATCACACTTTCAGTTTGAAGTGTGGTATTATCTATTCTATACAATGAATGAAGGGACTGTTTACCAAATGCAATGATATTGCACTTTTTAATATTTAGTTTTAACCTGTTTTTTTTTAGCACCAGTTGATGACAATGTGTAAGTTCTGTTTTGAGCTTCAGTATATCAGAGTAGAACTTGAGGATGACATCAAATTTACCATCATCTGCAAACTTGTTTAGCCAGAGGTCACCATTTGCAATTTAGAGATCTGCAAAATATATGCAGAATAGTAGAGGTCCCTCTTCAGAGCCCTGGGGAATGCCACCACTGGTCTCCTTCATGTTTGCTGAAGATGTACCAGCCACCCTTTATATATGGCCTCTAGCTATCATCAATTAGCAATCTGTCTAGTTATAAATAAGTTGATTTGGAGGACATTCAGCTTGCTTATTATGTTAACATGTGATACGGTGTCAAAGGCTTTAGCTAAGTCAAGGTATGATATATGGACAGCATATCCACTATCCATGGCTCAAATTAACTGTCTCAAAGAAGATGACCAGATTCATTAGAGAAAATCTACACTTAACAAAACTGCCCTGCTGGGATGGTCAAGCTTTATATGATTTTTGATGTCATTAATTAGTTAGGTCAGTTATTACACATGCCATGGCTTTGCAGATGAGACTTGTTAGGCTTTAATGGGTCTGTAGTTTTTAAGGTTAGTGGTATCAAATTAGAGCTGTTGCTGGCTCATCTAGTACCACTGCCCTACCCTGATCTGATCCATTCCATTCTGGCTAGTATCAGGTCGATTTCTCCACCCCTCAGCTCCAAATCAAGAAAGAAAAAGAAATACTTCTGCATTTAAGACTGTAGCAAGTCACTAGTAGTTACAATTTCTACCATGCATGAAGTGCTAAAGGATTTCAGTACTACAGTCTTAAAACACAGGATCAACATTAATTTTTGTACCAGCATTCAGTATCTCCCAGTCTTATCCCTTAACACTTGGCACCCAAACCCTCTTTGTCCCACCCTAGTCAGCCCTCATCCTGATGATGGGGAACTATGGGCCGATCGGACGGGAAGGGGCTGATGATTACTCGACAGACAGTGTGAGTAACAAGAGCAAAAAAAAATCAGACAAGCATAGTGAAAGAAGAATGCAGTCCACAAGTAGTAGAATGCATCCTGGGAAAAAGAATGCATAGTGAAAGAAGAATGCAGTCCACAAGTAGTAGAATGCATCCTGGGAAAAAGAATGCATAGTGAAAGAAGAATGCAGTCCACAAGTAGTAGAATGCATCCTGGGAAAAAGAATATATAGTGAAAGAAAAATGCAGTCCACAAGTAGCAGAATGCATCCTGGGAAAAAGAATAACTAAATCATCATTATTAGGAATAGAAAACTCTTACCAAATGCAAAGCAGATACATTTCCATACGAGCACACAATATCTCTAACAGCACAACTTGGCTAGCACTCAATCTGACAAAGGCAAGCTTTGCAGCAAAATGCCAAGAAGCTAATTCTGGGTGACAAGACAGGCCAGAGTGTTAAGCCTACCCACCACCTGAAAAACATCTGCAGGCTGGATTATTGCTGCGATGATCTCCTGGGAATAAGGTCAAACACTTCCTTCAAAAGATTTCTGAAAAAGGTTCATCAGGTCTGTTCTCAAGCAGGCCAATACAGTGCCACCTGCACTGTAAATTTTGTCCCATCCTTTTCAGTTCAAAATGCTTAAAGTCATGCCATGGCCCATGAGAGCTTTTATAGTTATATTATGCAGTGAATAAAATGTTTTATCAATACATGCTTATACTACTAGTAACTTCTGAGATGCTTTTATTACTTAAGAAATTGAAATGCTGAATCCTGAATTGGTCTCCTTTAAGAACAATTATTGGTTTGCACTGCTTTTGCTGAGCACATGTAATCCTTAAATAGAGTGTCGACTCATAAAAAGACTCCAGTAATACATGTTTAATAAATGTCTACTATTATTTGGCAGACAGAAAACAATTTGTCACAAAGGTACAGTCCTGAATGTGCACTTTGCCCTAACAAGTGCTTTTATTTCAGACATAAATGAAATGTTTATGCTTTATATATGGACATTTTATTTTTACAGAAACCTAAATATATGCAATACCTCACATATGTGAAAATTATGAATGATGCTATGCATTTGTATTGTTTCCTGTATATAATCACAAAATATATTATCGCTTCATAAGAATTATATCTCATAATACTAACAGAACAAATCAGTATTAATATGACATAAAATCTAAGATATAAAATATATATGCAGAATATACTCAGAAAGGTGGGATCATATAAAGCTGTAAATGTTTTAATATTTTTGATAATATTCACTTAAAAATGCATCATTTTAAATGCTATTCTGCCACCATGTGGAAATCTGAAATATTGCATATTAAGTGAACTTGGTAAAATTAATGTTACAATTTAACAGCATGGACACATGAGGCATACCTCTCAAGTGTACCTCATTTTGAGAAATGTTCCTCATTTGGAGTCTTAAAAAGTTCATGTTCCTCGAAGTTCCACATTGAAACGTCTGTCACACATTCAGTGTTAGCAATATTTTAACTGATATCGATAGTAAATAAACTGAATCACATTATTTCATATTAAAATACCTATTCTATAAGTAGAAATATCACATTTTAGCCATCCTATGAACTTCCTAGTTTAAGTTGTTAGTAAGCCATTAGTAAGCGTTCCACATTTTGCCCATTTGTTCCACATTGTGAGAGACAGTGTTTGTCATTTTGGAGATGGAAGGTTGAGAGCTTTATATTAAAACTAGCATATGACGTACCTCTGAGTTCATAAATGTGTTAATTGTTCAGAAAACATTTATACTCCATGATAATTCTCCTTGCACATGATATTTCTCTTTGAACAATAGTATCATACAAGCTACAGTGCTGGTTGTCCTAAATCTGTAAATAGCATGATAACTGGACTCTGCTACAAAGTTTGGGAGGAAAACAATTAGAATTGTAATGTTGTAGATTTCCATTTATATATATTTCAATAAAGTACATAACAAGCAACATTACTTTGCTTCCTGATTTGTGACAAATCTGCTTATGTATTTTCTAGACTACATTTCATTACATTTGCTTATTGCCATAAGGAGAAGTCTAACCCCTGTCACAGAATGATCCTTTAAGTGCAGCCATCATTTCACTCCCTGACCATCCCTATCTCCCACCAACTCATTGTCCATCTGTCCTATCACCCATGAAGGCCTTCCATAGATTCCCACCACCATCCACTGTAGTAGTCTTATCCCTCTCTTTAAAGTAGTGTTTTTGCAGACTCAGACAGTAGAAGGTCCTTACTGTCTGCTCCTTGTGCCCTTCTTTCCTGTGGCCTTACTATTCAGAATGCCACTTTCACATCTCCTTGGCATGATCTTGTGCTTCCATCTCATGGCCCCATCCCTCTTCCATTCTCTAGTAACAAGTGCTCTAGCATCTCTAATCTCTGGTCATATCCTTCCCTTCTATCTACACTCCCATCTGGTGGCTTTCTTAAGGAATCCTTCTACTAGCTTGATATTCTCCACAAATGAACGCAATACTCATGTCATGACCTAACTGCCTCCAAAATATTGATTCTAACTTATGCTTCCCAGCTTAACCTTCAAGAGTTTGTACAGAAGTATGCCTCACTGTCTAAAAGAGATGTGAAAAGGTCTCTAAATGTCATTTCGCATTAACCATTAAATTACTGAATTCACTTATACCTAAAGTATTGAGGGGACTGTGAACTGTTGTTCATAGTTTTGTCTGCTATTTGTCTCTACTATAGCATTTAATTTCAAGATAAAAGATGCATCTTTTAAACTGACTCTGTGTACTTGCATCAAGTAATTAAATATTCTGTAGCAGTACCAGCACATCTTTATTCTTTTGTTTGTATCCCTCTATAATTGATGCCCGTGTGTCCATAAATAATTGTTGTACATACAAAATAAAGTTTATTCAAAACCACTAAGCCTGTTGCAAATAAGTTTCACTAAAAGCAACTTCTGACCAAGAAAACGTATTAAATTGCTTTCACTACTCTGAGACTACAATGACTGCAACTATACTCTTGTTTTAGGACTACGCTGATTTTTATGCTAAGCTGTTAATTAGCAGACAGATAGGACTTAACCTTCTTCACAGTACCTCCATATTTGTTATCTGATTCCTACTGATGTACCAAAGATGCAGACAAATTTGGGTAACAAAAAAGGAAGGGGGCTTTGCCTACAATGCATCCTTATCTACCCAGTTTAATGCTAAGAATACTGCAGTTCTAAAATGGGGTTATAACGTATAGTCATACTTCTCAACTTCTTTGCTCAAGAATTATGCACAAAGCCAAAAATAATGGGGGAACAATGAAAAAATGTCAGGGACACATTTTGAACATTACTGTAATTCACTTAAAAAGTTAATAAAACAATTAGTTTTATATCAACATGCATTTTCTGAGCAATAAGAATTCTGAAACTCTAATGTCAGGCATTATTGACTGATTATAATCCTCGGTATTTACCAGAAACTCAAACATTTTATAAGACGGTGCAAACATATGAGGTAAAATCAGGGGTATTCTGCTAAATTCTGGACAATTGACAGGTATGTGTATATTGATTTCAAAAGAACAGAAACAGTTTCAGATACAATCCATATTGGCAAGTTTCTCTCTTTGAAACTGTTCTCCGACAGATGTGTTTAGTCATTGTTGTACATCATTTAGTGCTAGTCCAGTTGCAAAGTAAAATACATACATACATATAGATTATGTGTGATTTTGTAAAAAAATGTCTCAGTGCAAATAATGCATGCATTTAAAATATGGTTATGATATCGAATTTGAAATCCTAATGGAGGTTGGCTGGAGCAGTACCAAGCATACTAAAGGCAAATGTGACACCTTCTGGCAGTCTCCCTTCCCTTCCCCGACACATGCATGCTATATTCTTGACTTATGGACCACTGTCACATATAACTGGTCTTCAGAAAACTGAATTCAGTGCTTTTACCATACTGCTGCTTGTAGTATCCATTAATTTAATCACTCCAGGATTCCTGGAATAATAATATAGACAAATCAAGTACATGTCTTCTTCAAACTGAAACAAATCTGTACCAACTCTACTCTGTCGTAAATGTAGCTCTTCTGCAGTTTAAGACCAAAAGTGGAGCTTATTAGTTACCATCTCCTCTGAATTTACTTGTTTGGATTATACGCAATACCATTTTACACATCATTTCCTATATGTGTTGACATTCCAGGTATATTGTTTATTGCTTTTTCCTTGCACTTTGCTATATCAGAATGTGAGTCAAGCATTTTTTCAAGCATAGTTTTTATTAGCAGTTATGTAAAGTAATCAGGTCAGCTTTGAACATTAAAACTTGGATACATATATTCTTCTTTTTGAAGGAAAAATAAGAAATGTTGATTTTTTTTTCACTGTGGCCAGCCTCTAATTGTCGTTTCTTTCAGTAACTGCATTTCTAAATCAGTTTCACTATATCTCAGAAATGCTTTCACTTGTTCTTCTTTTACATGCAACTGTGCTGTCTTCTAGTGAATCACTTGTTCGTCTAATGGCCCTCCATTCTGTTCTGGTAAATATACACTACTCAGCATATCTAGTTATGTAGTTTCTCCCTGGTCTGTACTTTACTTTCAGGTCATACTTCTACAGATTAAGCAATATCGTCAGAAATCTCAGAAGTGGTGTGTACTAAGACTTTCTAAAAGTGATTTGCAAGGTTGCATGATCTGTCAAGACATGTACTTATTTTGCTATAATTATACCATGGAATTTCTCATCTTGCATGCTTTCACTGTCAATGACAATTCTTTTTCAGTGTTAACATATCTTTGATGCATGTTTAAAAGTCCTTGGCCCATAAGCAACTTCTCTATTTTCCTCTGAGATTACAACTCCTGTATCATTATGACTGGCATCCACTTACAACAAAGCCATCTTATTCACATTATAATATTTAAATTTAAAGGAGAATCGCACCCACAAACTCAAAAACATGTTTATTTCATCATGGTTTGATGTTTCCTACATTTTAACACCACTCTGGGACTATTTACATGTTCTTAAATATTTGTATACATAATTTCTGAGTCTGACCACATGGGGTCTGGCATCTTGAAGTAATTCTTATTGTTTAGTCTGCCTCAAGGCATCCCACAATTCAGTGCTTATTTGTAAAAAGTTACATTATGCAGGCCTCTTTCTTTCTATAGCTTCTGTCACTGCATTGATTTTGCATGCATACACTGCTTTCTTTCAGTCAGTTAGTTTTAAGTAACATTGTATGCCATTCAGTGAATACTTAAAACACAAGCAATGCAAATGCCACAGAACAGACTTTCAAAGTACTTTTTACTGCTGCTTCTTTTTAGAATGGCTAAACTGCAGTCTTTTGTGATGCCTGAATTGTGCTACTTTGTCTCATCTCCCTTCCCCTTCACATCTAACTTCCATAGCTGTCATAGTACTAAGGGTAATTTGAGCTGCTACCTGCTGTGATTGATAGCTCACAGCAGGAGACTTGACTCATATGCTGTTTCCTTGTTCTAGCCTTTACTTTCTGTATGGGTAGGGGAAGGACCAAGGAGCTGTGATATCACAGCATGGGTGGGTTTTTAGGATGGTCATGATGATGTCAGTTTGGGAAGGGAATTGGCCAGAAAAACTACCTGTATTCATTGGCCTTGATGACATCAATGAATTGGAGACTTTTCCAGGGCGGGATAAAAGTTTTTTGAAAGTGAAACCACCACAGTACAGTAAGGTACTGTTCTAGTGGAGAGAAACAGTCAATTTAAAATATTTTTAAATGATGCATTGCTGTTTATTCATAGCAGAGACATTAAAAAGTGAGAAAAAGGCCAGAGAACTTGAGCACTTAATAATAGAATCCCATTGTTGCCCTTTAAGTGATTCTGTAACTAGATTCTTAAGCATTTCAACAAAATGATTTCCTCTTCATGACTACATTCCCAGACTACAGCTTGCACCAGCTGCTTTCTCTGAAGCATAGTCTTCTCACACATTAGCTATAAATTGTATAAGATACTGCATCATTATGAAAAATATCATTAATGTCTGCATGTTATTTAGAATTGTCACCCTCACTATTACTCTGACTTTCTCGGAATCCGGCTTCCTTTCTTCTCATGTCAGAAAATGAAAGATGTACTTTAGAAGTCATTCAGTCATTCTCTGATAACCCATTTAATCCATTTCGGGGATGTGGGAAGCCAAGCTTATCCTGCTACTCAGTAGGCAGAAGGCAGAGCAGATTATTCTGACTTTGATTCCAATTCATCACAGTAATTCAGAACTGTCAATATTATTTTACACATACTCTTGTTTAATTTAACATGGTATTGTCTCAACCTGTTCAACAGATGTATCAGTTTCTTTCCATGATCTTTTTGTACCTAAACTTATAGTGAGAGGTGATCAGTTATGATTAACACCATCTAACCTCTCAATAACTTGCATATCTGCTCTTTGAAATACTTCTATAGAGATGAGATACCAAATGGAAGTCTGAAGAGTCTGCATCTTCCTAATAGTGTTTTAAATGTACATAACTTGAAGCTTTCTTCATTTAGTTTTATCTAGCAGAATTCTTGGTTTGCATTTAATATGGAAAAAAACTTAGCATTTAACGTAACTGAAATCCCTTTCTCATTTATAAACACTGGGCAACACTCTCTTTAAATCACTCTTCCATTAAGATTGCTTGGATCAATGACAATGCAATTTTTCGGTCAGCTTCACAACAGTCACTATTCTCAGCACACATTTTCTTGGCTCTGTCTGTTTCTGAATGTCGTCTAAGTTTTTTTACTCATGAGGTGTAATGGAACAACTCTTAGCGAAAACAGACTAAGACCCTAATACTATCAGAACTGAAAGATGGCGCAAATAGACTAACCCATATTACAGTACTACACCATTTAATAAGCACAAAGCTTTCATCTATTTTATGAGATGGTATCTTCTCTCAGCTATGGTTCCATAATAAATTGATGTTCCACTTTTAAAATTTCTCCAAGTCTTTTGGGTTTCTAATACCTTGACAAGAATGGACTCCATTCCTAAGTCAAACTATGATTAAACTTCATAAAATTAGTATTGTTTCAGTCTTTGATGTTTGCCAGAAGTCCTCTTCTCAGCACCTACAATGTGCTTAGTAATTTCTGCAATTCATATGGAGTTATGTGTATCTGTAACATATCTAAGTACAGCTGTAAATTCTTTTTTATAAGACCTCTTGCTCCTACTACTATTGGAACTGTCTGGGTATCCTTATTATACACTGGTCTCATTTATGCCTGCCAATCTTGATATTTTATGACTTTGCATCTCTCTGTACATAAGACGCTAATCACTGGGTACAGCAATTTCAATCATCAATGCTACTTTTGTCTTTTTTTCATGGACTACTATATCTGGTTTTCTCGTATCTATTTTTTGAACTGTTGGTAATGGGTGATCCCATGTGATATAAACTTCATTTTCTATAATTCTTTGTGGCTCATGTTTCCAGTGTCTTTGAGCTACTTCAAATTTATCATGTTTGCACAATCCCCAATGCAACAGTCTTGCCACGTTATTATGCCTTTCAGTATACAGTACTTCTGCCATTAGTATATCACAACCAACAACAAGATATGCGACCATTCCAATTCTGTTTTACAAAACCTACATTTGTCTGTTTCTCCCACATGTTCATTGGACTTTGTAAGCCAACATGTATATAGTCCACTAACTTAGGCTGCCGATATTAAACCTTTCGTCTTTTGGTTTAAATTCACCTTTTCTTAACCATTCCTGTGTTCAGTCCTGACCAACATGAGGTTGTTCCAAGAGTTTTCTATACTTGCAAATGTATTTATGTATTTCCCACATTTCTTGCCTTCTCTTCTTATTCTTCACCTTAAATTATTTCTTTTGTTTTTTGGCACATTCAGTTGCTGCATGATTTTTTTTACTTCTGGTTTGATTTCCATTCCTGATAGGTTTCTGCTAAAGTAAGCAGGGAAGTCATCTTAGACTTATTCTCCTCATGTTTCAAACTTTCACTTAGTTTGGGTCTTGTGAGGTCAGGAGATATGTAGGAAGTCCCATGATTGCAAATTTATGCATGCGATCAGTTTTGAGGAGACCCACACCTCCTTTAGAATGAGGAATATATAGTATTGGTATACACACTAATTTTTATAAATCATTTGATGAGCATTAAGCATCCTTTTTGTATTCCTTTCCAACTGATCCAATACCTATTGGGGATAGTCAATCACTCCAAAACTGTAAGTTAGGACAGGAAGAGCTAATTGGTTTATAGCTTGGACTTTGTTCCTAGATGTTAATGCTGTTTTCAGTATTAATTTTAGTCTTCTAAAATATTTCTTACTAAGTTTTATGCATATTTGTTCATGTTTTACTGTTGATCCTACATCAGTTCCAAAATATTTATTCACTCCCTCTTGCTAAAGTTCTTTTATATCACATTCCTGTCCCAAACTGATGTTTTCTTGGTACTGCAGCTTTCCTGCTTTAAAGGTTGCTTTTGCACATTTATCAAAACCAAATGACATTCTTATATCATCTGAAAAAGTATTGACCACTTGCAGTTGTGCTTTCAGCTCCTCATCTGATGAACTATATAGTTTTAAATCCTCTACAAAAAGAAGATGCAAAGTCTTTACACTGTTGTTTTCTGGGAGCCAAATTGTAGCCATGACCTAATCTATTAAGTAGACAGCTTAGTGGGTTAAGAGCAAGACAAAAGAACACCAGTGACAGAGAATCACCCTGGAATATCCCCCTTTGAATTTTTATCCCTGGAATAATAATCTGTCCTTTATCATGGCTTAATTGTAAAGTAGTTTGCCACTGTTTCATGATCGCTGTAATGTAATCAGTCAGTGTAGGGTATATCTTATACATTTGTAAGCACTCTTTTATCCATGAATGTGGGATACTGTCAAATGCTTTTTTTGTAGTCTATCCACACCATTCTTAGATTCTTCCCATTTTTACAGTTCTCCATTATAACTTTAACAACAAATGATCCTTTGTTCCATATGACTTTCTTTTGTTACCCTTTTGTTCTATTGCCACGATTGAGTTTTCTTGTAAATTGCTATAAACCCTGTCAGCATCAATTCCAGTGTATGTGTTATACATTGTCGGAAGGCAAGTTATTGGTCTATAGTTTTTAGGATAGCTTGCAGGTGCATTCTTAAGTAGCAATATTCATTTTCCTGTTGTTAACTAGGTTGGTGTCTGTTTGGAGTGTGCATATAAATAGCTCTTACTCATGGCTAAATGTTCATGTAAAGATATTAATACATTTAGCCAGAAGTTAGGTACTACATCTGGGCCTGGGGTTTTTCAATTAGGGGCTTTTCTTAAACTTGTTTCAATCACTCTGGCTGTTACTTCATCCCATTTCATGTCCTGTTCATTTGAACTTCTTATTCTAACGTTTACTTCTTCTATCCATTTTGCATCTTTGTTATGTTCATCAGGATCTTCATATATATCTCTCCAAAATGAATCTATTTCTTCTTTTTTTCTGGAGTTCCAATTCCTTTTGTCTTGTTTCCTAATTCTCTATAAAATTCTTTTTGGGTCATCAATAAATTGCTTATTTTGGATTTTTCCTTTATATTTATTGGCATATCTTCGAAGTTTTTCTGCCTGTGTTGATATTTTTAACTTATTTGCGATAGTGAGCAATATATCCTGATTTGTTCTGATACTGTGCATTCCTTTTATCACGTCTATCTTTCTGAGTATTTTTGCTGATCTGTTCCCTCTTCTGTACTCTTCTAATAGTGATACCTATTATCTTAATTGCTTTATAGTTTTCTCTGTTTGATACTTCCATGATGGCATTTGATTTTTCCCTTTCTTTTCCCTTACTGCCCTGTGATTTTGTGGTAAGACTTTATCTGTTATTAATTTAGCTGCACAGTAATATATTCCATTTACTTCTGTTATATTGCATGAATCTCTATGAACAATTCTAATTACTGTGTTCGTTTTATCAAACTTCGAACTTTCTGAATTTTATTAACTTTCTGTAGTCTGTTAGTTTCATCTGTCTTAGTATGTCTGTCTATCTCTATTAAATCAAGCAACTCTTCTCTTAGATCATTTTCTTCTAAATTGAAGGCACATTCTTTGTTCTGCACTTCCTGTGGGCATTCTATAGAAAGTTCCAGAGCAAGTTCCTGTGCCATATTCTCTTCAGTTCCATCCTGTGTTATCTGTTGCTTTTTCATATGGGAACTCACTGGCCTATCACTCCACAACATTGACTGTGTCAGAGTTGCCACAGTTTTCTGTTCCTACCCTTGCTGTGCAACTCCAACTGAACTTTTATACTGGTTTCCTAAGGAAGTCTTCAATGTATCTTCATATGGCAAATGATCAGATATTTCCTGCTCCTCTGGTTTCTCCTTAATTTGAGGATCCATTGCTCTAGCCTACTGTGATATTATCAAGGTTATATTTACTATGCTAAATCCTTCCGTTCGTCGGCAATCCATAACCTTACTTTCTATTTCTTTAACTTCTCCATTACTGATCATCTTATCTATGTTTCCTCTTTGTTTTCTTATTTTTTTATTGTAAAATATTCCATATCCGCATGCCTTTGCCCGCATTTTCTTCAAATATCTTTGGTGCTACTCTTTTTGTATTGGTTAGTTTTGCTTTCTCCTTTGTATAAATATTGCATCATATTAAATCTCTTTCTCTTTCCCATGTCCGTATTTCTTCTTCAGATGTTTCCTTTTCTTACTCTTTCTCCTTACTTGGGGGACTCATTTTTCCATCATACTGTGACATAATCTGTGTTAGACTTTCTACATGAAATCCTTCACTTCACAGGTATTCAAAAACTTCAACTTCTATTTTTTTAACTTATGCTTTATTAATCTTCTGTTCTACATTCCCTCTTTGTGATCTTAGTTTTTGTATTGTGAAATTTTCCTTATCTGGATGCCTTTGCCTGTACTTCTCTTTGAATATCTTTGAGGCTGATTTTTTTGTATTGATTAATTTGGCTTTCTCCTTTGCTTAAATATTGCACCATATTAGATCTCTCTTTCTTTCCCATGTCCATATTTATTTTTTATACCTTTCAAAAATCTCTAGATTTTGTTCTTTATATTTTCACACTTCCTCAGTCACTTCTTTTTCAAACGGCCTGAGATTTCTTGATCTGTATAATGTTTTTAATAAATCTGTTGTATTCATGAACACAGATTTTTGTTTGAAGCTTCTGGCAGTTTTTCTTGCGCAAGTATTTTTTTTCCTCTAATTTCTCTCTTAATCTTTTTATTTTTTAATCATTTTTATTTATTCTTTTCATTAAACCAAAATAACATACATAATATAACAGGTAGAGGTAAGACCTCTTCACAGTAAGCAGTTGTTATACACTGAGGGTAGTACAAACAGAAATAAAACAATCAACCAATACTATTTACACTATATACATAGATGCTTTCAATATTTAAGAGATGAATTGATACATTTCAGTGAGAATGTTGTGGATGCGAGTATACCTTAGAGAAAGGAGGGAGATGAAAGAGAACAAACCTTCTTGAGCTATGAATAGTGTTTAGTATGGAATCTCTTATTCGTATTTAAGTCTGATAGAATGTCATGAGCTAGGCAATAATGATATTGAAGACTTGTTCCCATAATTTCCTGTGTTTGATGTTTTTATTCCCATTATCGATTAAAATTTTTTGGGCTAAGAGATGTTTGGTCGCCATTAATTTAAAATTCTCCCAAGATATGTTATTTAGGTTAAGCCAGTTGGTTGCTATATAGAGTTTCAGTAAGAGAAAAATATTGATCATAGTAATTGCTTGTGTTTTGGAGATGTTATTTGGTAGGATATGTAGAAGAGTGAATTCCCAGTTGAGTGTGGATGTTTGATAGCCCATTTTTTGTAATTGGAATTTAAGGGAGTTCCAAAGTTTAAATACATATTCACAGCTCTAGAATAAGTGGAGTATATCAGCTGTTTGAATTTTACAATGAGGACAAATGTGGGATTTCGTAGAGTTAAATTTATGTAGGATAGCAGGTGTGAAATAAGCGTTGTTATAAATCATCAGTTGTGTAAATGCTAATTTCTTAAGGGGTATGGATTTATTTTTTAAGTTGACAGCTTGGTTTGGATGAAGGATATTGATGGGTTGTTCTTTCAACAATAATCCGAGACACACAGATCTTTTTGGAATTTAATGTCTTTGATTAATTTGTATGTATTAGTGATATATTTTTTAGTTGAGAGGATGGTCTTCCATAGTGCGTTACAGGTTGCTATATCACTGTTACTTATGTTGCAGTTTTGTAAATAGGTGGTACATAATTCTTTAATTTGCCTTAAGATCACTAGATAGGATTTAGGGAGGTTCAAATGATTGATTATTTCTTGTATAGAGCCGTTTATATATGGGTATATATCTTGGATAGTTATATTAATTAATTTGGGAAAGGGGTTCAGGTTTAGAGACTGATTGTTAATTTTAAGGTTAGGATTTTTGTGTAAAGGTTGTAGTAACATCATAGCTCGAGTCAGATTTAGATACTTGAAGAGTTTTTGAGATAGAGTGTTTCAGGGTTTCTAATATTTTGCACGGTTTTATTAAACTTGTATTTAGAAATGGTAAGGCTTTGGGATTGATATCCAAGCTTTTGATATGTTTTTGGTATATATTTATCCACATCGGTGACCAGTCTTTATTCTTTGGGTTGTATTCAGCTATTCACAGTACTCTATTAGCATTTGTAATTAGGTCATATATCTCGATATTGGGAAGGTCTAGACCACCTTTACTTTTTGGGGTTGAGAGTTTGGTATATGAGATTCTGGTTTTTGTTTGGTTCCCAAATAAATTTTGCGAGCAAAGTGTGAGCTTGTCTAAAAAATTTATTGGGTATGTTTAATTGAGTAGTCATGAATATATAAAGTAATCTGGGTAATACATTCATTTTAATTACTGAGACTTTTGCCAGGAAAGGTAGTTTAAGATTTTTCCATCTATTAAGGTCTAAAATAATATTTTGCCATTTTTGAGTTATATTATTTGAGTAAAAATATTTATTGTTTGTTGAGAAAGTGATACCTAAATAGTTGATTATCTCTTTTGTTTTTATATTTCCTATTAGAAGTAGGAGCGATAATGGTTTAGGGGGTTTTAAAGGAAATATGCTAGTTTTTTTAAGATTTAATTTGTAGTTTGAAATCTTTGAGAAGTGTTCTATAGCCGATAGTATTTTGTTTACATCTGAGATTGGTGTGGTACAATAGATATTCAAATCATCTGCAAAGGCTGAAGGGAAGATTTTGGTGTTAAGTAGTATTGGGGGGTTATGGTATAGATTTTGTTTCATATTTAGGAATAGTGGCTCAAGATATAAGTTAAAGAGTATAGGAGATAGAGGGCATCCTTGATGGGTTCCATTTTTAATTGGAATTCTGTTAGACCAGGTTTTATTGATATATAAAGATGTATAAGGTTTGTTGTATATAATTTGCAGTATCTGGATAAATTTTTGTGAAATATTAAAATAGGGTAATATCTGGAGTAGAAAGTCAATATTTATCTATCAAAAGCTTTATGGGCATCAATAATTAGATCGTATATGTTTAGGTTATAATGATTGGCCTGGGATATTAGAGTATTAAGAGTTAGTGTATTATCACTTGTTTGTCTGAGTGTCGTGAAGCCAGATTGTTCGGGGGAGATAATTTTATCTAGTAATTTTTTCAGTCTATTTGCAAGTATGGATGTTAGAATTTTGATGTCAATGTTTAATAGTGAGATGGGTCTATAGCTATCTGGGATTTTTGGGTCAGCCTGATCTTTGAGTATAAAAATAGTTTTAGATGCATTAAAATGAAGGTCATTAATTTTATTGTTTATTATATAGTTCAGTATATGGAATAGAATTTGAGCTAAGATAGGGGAGAAGGTTTTATAGAATTCAACTGTGATACCGTCTGGACCTGGGGCTTTATGTGATTTCATTTGGTGGATAGTTGTGGTTATTTCACTGATAGAGATAGGTTCAAGTTAATCTTTCTTGTTGCTTTGTATCTAGTTTCTGGAAATCGAGTTTTTGAAGGAAGTTTGCTCTTTCTTCTTTGGATTCTATTGATGTTTGGTCACCATAGGTCTGCGAATATATTCGTTCGAAGACTTTACTAATATCTTCAGTATTCATGTAGTGGATATTTTCATAAAGTATTTCAGATATTTGTGAGGGAGGTTTAGTTTGGGTTATGATTCTGGCCAGAGCTCGCGATGGTATTTGCATTTCGTTAGCATAGTTAGCTAGCATCTTAATCTTTTTTATATCTTCTGTCTGGAAATTCTGGGCTTCTTGCATAATAGTAACAATACCTAATTCTTCCTTATCCTCAATAGTCCTTACTATCATCTTTATGGCTCTTTTTTGGCCTATCACATTTTGTGATTTTTGTGAATTACTACTTCCTTCTACAACAGGGGGGCTATCCTCCCCCTGAGCCGGGCTAGCCCCATTATAGAAATGTTTCAATATCTTGAGGATTCTACACAGCCATTTTTTCCAGTCCTTGCACCAGTGCGCCTAGCAGGATTGGGTACTTTTTTATTCTGGGTCTTGTGCGCCCAGCTTTCTTTTTTATTTTTAACCTACTTCAGTCCTTGATATATGCTATATAAAATACAGTCTATATATCAGTGTTGTCTTGGTGAGATTTTGTGAAAAACAAGGTCCACCTCATGAAAGTACTCACCAAGACTTGAGGATAAACTCAGTTCCAGCAGTACTACTCTCTTTTGCTTCTGATTTATCATCTCTCCATTTGGACCCTTCTCTCCATTCAGAACCTCTTTCCTCTTGGACTCTTTACAGTATGTTAAGCCTAATTTCCTAGTTGCAGTTATATAGAACACATGCTTAAACTAAAGGCACTTGTGCAATTGCTATGGCTTGGAGAACTGTTGTATCATATATTAATGACTGGACTGATGTACTAAATAATGTTAGGCATAGAACAAATAGAACAGATTTAGGAAATGATGCATCTATTTTCTGCAAACAGCATTCAACCCCTATGAAACATGATGATGCCCCTGAGAACTATGGAATTGTGGATGCAAGTACTCAGCAATCTGAGGATCCAGTTTGTTTAGAAGGAAACAAAAAAAGAAAGAAAGGAAGAAGTTCGCAACAAATAACAATGAAAAAAATAAACTAACTAATGACTGTAAAGGAAAGAGAATACGTAGTAAAAAGGATTCTGCTTTGTTATGTTACACACTGGTGACAGGGAATGAAGATATCTGTCTATCAGAAAACCCTCAGTCTACAGAAAAAGGCATCGCCTTTCCAATGGAAAAGGTAGAAAAAAGAGGCAAGGGGCAGGTGAAAAGGAAGAAATCAAAACTGAATGTGGAAGGATTGAAGAACATTACTGTAAGAAAAAAGAAGAGAAAGACAGATGTTGACTATATGGCTCGAGCTGTGGATTTATAATGCCAGCTGGATGAGAATTTTATACGCAATTAAAACAGTGGAATTAATAAGACTAATAGTGATGAAGATCTATCCTTCATAACAATTGATAGAGCAGAAATGATTGTATTAGAATATGAAGATTCTTCAGAGATGGTCAGCAAAGATATTCTTGTAATTGGAGATTCAGTTATTAGAGGAACTGATACTTACATTTGCAGAGATGATAATGAACATCCAGTAGTGTTATGCTTGCCAGGAGAAAAAACAGAAGATGTGAAACAAGCCTTGGAACGCCTTAATGTAAGGAAGTATGGATCTGTTTTTATTCATGTTGGTACAAATGATGTCACCAACAAAGATTAGTTGGGAACTGACAGCTCTCCTAGATAGTATAGCTTGTACTGGTGTTAGGACATATTTTTCACAAATCACCTACAGAAAGGATAGTCAGGTCACTGTGAATGAAAAGATTTTTGGGGTAAATACCTACATGGAAAAAATGTCCTGTTTTAAAAAATGGAAATGTGTAGAGCATCCAAGCCTTCTTTTGGGCACACATGTGTTCACACAGGATGGTGTGCATTTGTCTAGATCAGGGAAGAGAACTTTTACAGCAGATATTTTGCAATATTTGAGAAACACTAGCCAGGATTTTTGCCAGGTCAAAAATGTAACAGTGCACAGATAGCAACATTTGATGCCTCTCTGATGGTTGTTAATGTAAGGAGCATTAATAATAAAGTTTTTTTTTATTAGAAAATTTGCTACGTTCCCACAAGATTGATGTTGTAATAGTTTGTGAAACATGGTTAAAGAAAAATGACTGGAAACTAGTTCTGTCAGGGTATAAATGTTTTTCCTGTAGCAGACATTCTAACAACAAATCAGGTGGAGGTGTTATGATAGGGATTAAAGACAGCTATGAGACATGTGATTATTACATGTTCAATGATAACACCAATACTGTAGATTGTAACTGTGACAATAAAGACAACCCTGGAACATATAACAATTGTTGGAGTGTACAGACCACCAAAGTCAAGTGCAGATGATCGGATTGAACCAACCGCCTGTGACCTGTAACTCAAACACTGGTAATGAGCTTTGTCAGCGTCCTTCTAATTTTGATTTTTCTTGCATAAAGAAGGGTCTGTGTGTTTTTTGCCTGTGTCGTGCCAAATAATCAATGTGTGTTGTCCAAACACTGAAGAGGCACAATGCCAAAGATCCTTTCAGTTTTGATTTTCTGCAGACAAGAAGGGTCTGTGTTTACGCATTATTTCGTGTAACAGCATACTGAGTTCTGAAGAGGGACCTGTGTGTGTGTGTGTAAGTGTGTGTGTGTGTGTGTGTGTGTGTGTGTGTGTGTGTGTGTGTGTGTGTGTGTGTGTGTGTGTGTGTGTGTGTGTGTGTGTGTGTGTGTGTGTGTGTGTGTTGTGTGTGTTATTGTGTGTTGTAGAGAGGCAGAGACATGCACAAAGACACTAACGTACAACAAGCTAAAAGTGAACAAGTTAGCTCACAAAGAAAACCACAAATAAAAATCCCAACATTTTGTCTGACAGCTTCATTAAATGTTTTGTCTGACAGATGATGATCCTATCATATTGAATATTTGTATGTACTTACAACTGGTTCTGTTTTTTAAAGCCAGTAGTCCAAGTAGTAGTCATAAAAGGCAGTAAGAAAGGAGACAGCAGCCTAGGGTTACTGGCCAAGACAGCAGTTGACAGTAGTGGGACTGTGGACATTATAATGTTATTGTTTTTCTGACAAACAAAAAAACAAAACTGATAAACAAAATCACTGTCATTGTCTTGGAGTCAGGTTCCTACAGGTGATTGGACAACAGTAAACATAACTTGGTGGCAAATCACAACTCAGGTGTGTCAGCAAATGTCATTTTTAAAATGGGGGGGTTTTTGTAGTGTATATGTGTGTTTTGTGCTGGCAGTGCTGCAATAGTAGATGATTATTAAAGACAGAGACTTACACACTGTGGAACCCTATCTTGCTGTAGAAGAATTAATTTTGTAAGCTTTTAATGTGAAAATTTTACTTGCAATTTTTGGCTTATTTGTTATTTTTAGTATTGTAGGACTGATAATGTTGACATTGTATGTAGATGGACTGCTGACTGCTGGTGTGGTTATCCAGTGAGAAATGCAGTGAATATAGTGAATATTGTTTTAAAAAAATAATATATATTAACTAAGATGTTAGAGTTAACTGTTAGATTAGAGATTTAAATCAGAAAAGAAATTTTAAATTTAAAATTTAAGGCAAGGCATTTATTATTTTATTAATTGTTAATTGAATGCACCACAGCCACCGCGGAGAGGGACTTTGTCTCTCCGTGGCAGCGAAAGAGTTAACTATATGATATATTTTATATATCGTCCCAAGACAATTTCTGTTTCTACTCAATGCCCGGCACAAAAAAAGGTTGGACACCCCTGATCTAGAGGAATTCATACATTTCTTACATGAAACACAGGAGGGAAGAATAATATTAGCTGGGGACTTAAATTTACCAGAAACAGACTGGAATAATATTGATTCAACAATGTTAGTAAAGAAATTATTCACAGAGTATATTCAGGAGCAGCAAATGCTTCAGATTGTAAAAAAACCTACCGGGGACAGAATATACTAGCTATTGTTTGTGTTCCCAAAGAAATTACTGTAACTTCAAGACAAGGTTTACCACCATTGATGTGCAGTGATCATGGGGCCATAAAGGTTAATTTGTTGCTAGATAATTCTGCTAAACTGAAATCTAAACCAATGCACAGAAGGTTAATTACAGATTACGGGGAAGCAAAACAGTTACTATATAAAACTAACTGGAGTGAGGTGTTCAGTGGAAAAACTGCAGATGGAATGTGGAAAGTTTTGAAAGAGAAATTATTTGAGTGCAAAAAGTAAAAAAAAAATGTTTAACATCAGGATCTAGGCATGCAACATCGGGGAGGGGGGGTATATTTCCATAAGAACAAGATACCTGATTAAGGTGAGAGACAAAAAATATAAGAAATGGAAGAGAGGTCAAACTACAACTTTGAAAACTGAAATAAACGAGCTGGACAAACAGATTAAGCAGTATTAGACAAGATCAAGAAAAATTTGAAGAATATTTATATAAAGATATTGAGCATAAAAGGAAACCTTTTTATAGATACATAAGATGTGGAAGGAGTAAAGATACACAAATTGATCAACTGTGTGCAGATTCTAAAATTTATTCTCAGACACAACAGATTATAAATATATTTACAAAATCTTATGTAAAACAGTTTGGCTCCACAAAAGGGGTGGTAGTTATCCTAGTGACATCCAGGTAACCCCCAGATACTGGAATCAAATTAGATTATATTGAAAAAGAACTGTGCAAACCGGATCCAAACAAAGCACAGGGAGGAGACAGAATAAGTAACAATGACTTGAGAACACTTAAGCAAGAACTTACACTGCCATTACGTCTATTATTCACTAGGTCATATAAATATGGGGAGATTCCTCAAGATTGGAGACATGCACTTATTAAACCTGTCTTTAAGGGAAAGGGGAGTAGGACAAACCCAGAATCATATAGACCCTTAAATCTACTTTCATGTTGTGGAAAAATAATGGAGAAGGTAGTACTAGATAAGTTATTGCCAGAACTGGATAGGTTGGGACTTGAAACCATATATCAGCATGCATATGCTGAAAATCTATTACCACCTGTAACATGATGTTCTATAACAATATAATAACAGCTATGAATGAAAAATTGTGCTGCAATGTGATTTATATAGATTTAACTTCAGCATTTGACAGGGTCATGCACAAAACACTGATCAATAAATTAGTACAACTAGGTATTGATGCACTGTTGATAAGATGGATAGCTGCATGGCTTACAAATAGGACATGGCAAGTATCACACACCAACTGGACAGGTGAAATCCTTGATTACAGTCAGGGTGTCCCACAGGGCTCTCTGCTAGGCCCTTACTTGTTTAGATTGTATCTTTCAGACCTTACTTTTTCATCTGAGGTGTTCTACAGTCTATATGCTGACAACCTGAAATTGGGTAAACTGATTACAAGTGTTACAGATAAGGCATGTCTGCAAAATAATTTGACTAAATTGACCATTTGGGCATAGGAGAATAATTTGTTGATAAATACATCAAAAACTAAGCATATGAGATTTGAGAGACATAAACTGAAAGGTGAATATTTAATACAGCACACATTGATTGAAACTGTTGACTCATTTAAGGACCTGGTTATATGGGTAGATTCAGCTATGTGTTTTCCTAATCATATCAACCAATTGTCTAATGATAGTTATAGAACTATAGGTTGTATAAAATGATTTATAAAGTCTAGGAAATCAAACATAATGAAATCATTGTTTGCTAGTTACATTTGACCCAAACTTGAGTATGGAATAAAAATATGGAAACCCTATAGGAAAACAAGCATGAATAAACTGGAAAGAGTACAGCAGAAATATACCAAGGGCATCCATGGATGTGAAAATCTAAGTTATTATGAAAGACTAAAATATCTGAACTTGTACAGTGTATCTTACAGATATTTAAGATGAGATCTTATTCAGGTATATAGGGCATTTAGGGACAACTACCTCTGGGAATTTTTGGGGTTATCAAAAAGTACTAGAGAATTGTCAAGATAACCTATGTAGAAGATTCTGTAGGAATGAGAAGTGTACTAATTGATTCTCTGACAGAGTAGCTAATGCTTGGAACAGACTACCTAATTACATTCAAGCAAGTACTAGTTTTGATATTTTTAAGAAAAGCCTGGACGTTTATTATGGGGACACGTGTTTTGGTATATTGGCAAGCTAAAAGGGATTTAATGCCCATGCTTGAAACATTTGTATGTATGTATGTATGTATGTATTTCAAAGCCATTACATTTAATGCTGTGCCTTTACTACATGCTACGTCAAAACTTGCAGTTTCATATAATTAGCCACAAACTATTACAAATACATGGGTGTTGCTGTACTATAAAACTGCTTCCTGTTACAAGTTTTTCAAAATAAATTTCAGATCAGTTTTCGTTTTTATGTGTGAAAGGGTATATAACAAAATGGGTTCCTATAAACCACCTTTAATACCTCTCCTGCAAAGTTCCCTGGTTGCTGGTTCATGGCTTTTACTGAGAATTGGCATATTTGTAGCTGTTTGTAGTGTAATGTTTCATGGTAACAGGACCCTTGATCCACTTAAGTGTATCAGTGGATGAAGATGAAGTCAAACATACGACCACAAATTACAACTCATTAGCAGCTTACAGTGTGAACCAAGACATATTGATATAAACCACAATAAGGACAGTTACTACACAGTGACTAATAAATAAACTTAAATTAGTAACTGAAAGCCAATATCCAAGGATTCACTCAGGATAATATAAAAAATTATTTATTATAAAAAAATATTATAAAAACTAACATAAACTGATTAAGCGCTTTCATCCTTAACAAACCCAGGATTTCATCAGAATTATTACTACCTCTTCACTCAACTCTCTTATACAAACCAGCTTAACTGAAAAAAAAAAAGTGGATAGCTGAACACTTCTTGACAACAGATTCCAAGTAAACTTAAAATCTTGCAGCTCTCATTGCTAGCACAGACTGAATAGAGATATATTCATTTAACCCAGGGTGTGAGGTAGCTTGCAGTTTCTTATTTTCTAATCTCACCTTAATATCCCCATCCCTTGAGTTATAGGAAACCCTATCAATGATCCCAAAATTAAACTTAGAAAACATAGGCCATGCTATAGAGTGTTTAAACAAAGCATTACTCTCTTTACTTTTTTTAATATCATATAAATGTTCATAAAAACATGTACGTAACACCCTTTCAGTTTTACCATTGTAAAAACATGAGCACCATATGCATATAGCCATGTATACCACCCATTTGCTAGAACAATTACCTTTGATAAAAATACCTTAGAGCCTGCTCTATTATTCAAAATAACTGATTCTTTTTCACAAATGTAAGAGCACAGTTTACACATACGATACCTACAGTAGTATTATGTTAGATCCCATTTTGTCCTTTTAAATTCCCAAAGTTACCTTTGTCAAATAAATCTTTAAAGATTTAACCAGTTTTATAAGTAAACAATGGTTCATTCCCTACCATCTGTAAAATATATGGGTTAGTTTTAAAAATACTCCAGTGGTTCCTAAATATGTTCCTAACTCTATTTCTTCACTATACTGGAGAACCATAGCTCTCTAATAATTTTTTCCATTTTTTATCTCCTTTTGTTTTTCCACCTTTCCTTCAAATCCTACCCCTAACAATGGAACATGGTTCTTCCCCATGCAGACTGAACATAATCCCTTAATGTTTTCAACCATTGAAGACAAAACCTTCTCTCCAGAAATATTTGGACTACCTTATCAAGTTCACTTCCCAAATCACTTCTTTGAGAGGTCATTCTAGCTGTTCTTATACACTGACCTTTAACGAGGCTCTTCTTATGACTTAAAGGATGAAAGCTAGCAAATTCCAGGTATGAATTACTAAATGTGACTTTTTTATAAATTTTTGATTTAAAACCACTTACTGTGTGTTCAATAAAAGTATACAAATAATTAATCCCTGATCTATCAAAATTGTATGTAAATTCTAAAAATTCTGAAGAATTGCTTAGATGCTCAACAAATTTATGGGTATTCTCCTCTGGTCCCTTCCAAAGGATAAATATATCATCCAAAACATGAACATAAAGGACTACATTTTGAAAAAAATATATAGAATTAAACACCACTTGTTTTTTTTTTCATTTCAAAAGTACCACATTTGCATAAATTGGGGGCACATGATGCTCTCATAGCCAGCCCTCTATTCTGCTTGAGAAATTCTCCCTCAAAATAAATACAATTATTATCAAGCACCAAGGCCATAATTTCCTCTAAAAGTTTTATTTTATCTTCTGAGAAATGGGAATACTTATACAAACTATCCAAAAAAATTCCATCCCTTTTGTCTCTGAGTATAGACATAAAAAGATCCTTAATGTCTATAGTAAGGAAGATTAGGTCATTAGACCAATTATGTTGTTTTAATCTCTGTAATAAATCCCAGGAATTAACCAAAATGTGAGAACTTTGTTTATAAACAGGGTTAAGCCATTATGAATACATACCGATAATGGATACATTTTAGACCCATTAGCTGCCACTATAGGCCTAAAAGGGTATTCTCTAACATTCTTATGAATTTTAGCAGTTCCAAAAAAACTGGGGACCACTGGATACTCAACTTTTAAAGCTAAATACAAATCCTTGATATTCCTCTAAGAATTAATCTATTCTCTGA